>NC_039360.1:91484440-91518631 GCF_003573695.1 Papaver somniferum | reverse complement strand
CTCCAAGACCGCTCTGGTTTATCCGGTAAATGAGCTTCAATATCATCCTTGATACGAGTCCACAACGCAATCTCTGATTGATCGGCTCCAACGCCGGGATCTTGAGATATTGATAAATGAATTTTACACATCGTGACATCTTCGATTGTCGTAAAATTTGGACCTCTTGCTATTCGTGGTGTTGACATTAAAAACGATTCGATGAAAATTCTCAAAATGATTTGAAATATGGAAAACTATTTTTTCTTCCTGATACTATTTTTTTGTTGCCGAATACAAACGAATGATATGAAAATGTGAAAGGAATTCATCTGGTATATATAGGTATAAAATAAACCCGTTATTAACATTCAATTTCAAACGTTCGAAAGATAAAAATATCTTACCAACGGTCAAAAATCTGCTACGCAATCTCCAACGCCAACGTTCGAAAAATTTATCATTCTAACGTTCGAAAATTTTCATTTCATGTTTCATAACTTTGATGAGGCGTAAATAAAATGTCCGTTTGAGAGGGACGGAATTTTGGTGTCCGCCCCAGAGAGGCGTAATTTTGGTGTCCGCCCCAGAGAGACGGAATTTTGGTGTCCGCCCCAGACAGGCGGAATTTTGGTGTCCGCCTGGCAACGTGCGCAATTCTTCTGTCCGTCTCATCAGGCGTAAATTTATGTTACGCCCGCAACAAACGTAAATTTAAATTCCGCCCCACCAACATACGTAAATTTGGTTTACGCCCGTTAACAAGCGTAAATTTATGTTACGCCCAGCATCAAACGTACTTTAAGTTTACGCCCGACTATATCAGAATTTGGGATTTGGTCGCGACCATATTTGGTCTGGAATTTGATCTTTGGTCCAAATTTGATCTTTACTCCGTCCCACTGTGTTAGGATCTCATCCCATAAATTTGGTTATACTCGCCCACTGTGGATGCTCTCACGACCCCCATCCCTTAAATTTAATGGGTTAATTACTCTTCCTAGAGCTATCTGTTTAAATACTCACTGATCAGTAGGAGGAAATATCACTGTCTTCTAAGTTCTACCTACAAAACCCTCTCTTTCTCTCTCGAACACTTGAAATAGTAGTGAACTTATTAGTGCAACTCCGACCAGATCAATCAATATGGCTCAAACTAAGTGCTTGTGTACATGTATTTTCATTCTTGTACTGATATGTTCATGTGGAGTTTTCGACACAGAAGCAAGACATTTGAAGAGGTTAAAGGAAGTTGAGAAAAGCTCGAGTGCCACTAATGGTGGAGATGATGAATATCATAACAAAGCCCAGCTTCAGCATATTGATACGAATGCGGTCAAGGACGTTAAAGATTTTCGACCTACAGAACCTGGTCACAGCCCTGGTGTTGGTCATTCAATTCAAAACTGATTCACTACTTGATATTATGCTGCCAGCTCTTCATTTTTTTCTGCAGTTACGCAATAAGAGATCTGTAATGTTATTATTGTTCATAGTAATCTATCGAAGTTGTATATAAGTTAGGTTTGTTCTTATGATTCTACATGTCCTGTTTACTCGCTCGCACTGGTTTAAAACGGAGTTTTAACACATTGTTCATGAACCAAACTTGAAAACCGGGAGATATTTGATCATTACAGTACTGAAACCTCAAAGCTTGGCCGGAAATATAAGGGAATGTCCATGAACTCATATTAATGCATGGAACCCCGAACTAAATCAAAGCTAAGTATTCCAATCTTAAACTCTGTAGGCTCATGTTTATACTATACACCATTTCGCGTTTATGGGACAACGTTCTACTTCAAGTATAGTTTCTCTTATTTCCCAAAAAAATCAAGAAACGAATCTCATATCTTTTTGCCAAAATAAAATAAAAAATAAAGAACAAACCATATCTTGTTTGGTTATCTTTATAGTAACCCTGAAACAACTAGAGTGGAGATCGGATTGATTTTTATAATAACTTTCCATTTTGACTTCAGTAATTCTGGAACTAACCAATAACTGATCAGCTTTATCTTGAAGGTTGCTATTTGGAGAAATGATTTACTAAGGGGGTGAATGTTTGCTAGAATCGAAAATGGGTCATTTGTCCAAATATTTTTAAATCACGGTTCAAATGGACGAGTAAAAATAGTTTGAGTGAAATGGCCAAAAAAGAAATAGCAAGGATGAAACTGGATTCATCCTGGCTTAAATTTAAAAAATAGCAAGGATGAAACTGGATACATCCTGTGTAAATTAAAAATAAGAAAAAATATTTGAAAATGGGCACGATGAAACTGGTTACATCCTTCCTATTTTTACATTTTTGTCCATTTAAACAGTATCAAAATCTAACTGTCCATTTCACCCAAGAATTGTTGATTTTGGTCTTTTTAACCAATTTTATGCTGTTAGAAAACCGTGGGTTTTTAAGAGCATCTCCATTGAAAAGGTTAAAAAACCATAGGTGAAGGATTAAATTATCCTTTTTTTCTCCAATGCAAAGATTAAATCAAGTCATTCGTCTCCTATGCCAACGGTTCTCTAGTCTTTATGAAATGATGACATCTATATCACTCTTCAATAAGGCATTGGCTTGGAGATTTCTATTTTGGTATTTTGAATTCTAAACCTTCATCTCCAGTATCCGAGATACTCTAGGGGACGACGTACCGGACCACTACTGGTACTTAATACCATTTCAAAAACTCACCAAAATACCTGTTTTTTCCTTCCCGTTACTCCAATCAATTTTGGTGTTAAGTAGTCCGTTTTTCATTGGAGAACCTAAACCTAACTAAAATAGATGAATCGGTAATTAGACCATTAAAGAGAAAAACAAAGGCCAAAAAGTGAAGCACCCAATTTTTTTATCTTTTGATTCTTTAATTTAACATTGTATTGCTATCACTTTCTGATTTTATACTTGAGCTTTAAATAAACAGTTGAGCTAAGTTTTTAATTGATTGCAAATGATGGGTAATGCCGTAATGGAATGTAAAGCTAATGATGCGCATAAGCAAATTTAAGATTTCAAATCTAATACTACTACTACTAGTATTCTTTCAAAACCCAAATAAAAATGACTAAAAGCTTCCAACATTAATTTGATCCATTTGTAGACCCACGTGTGGTAAGATGTGACTAGAAGACTCACAATTAGTGCGGTCATGAATGATGATCCAGATAGTTACTATAAATCTATGAATATTTAGCAGACGGAAGATACTTTTAATTACAATAATAACATTAAACCTAGTTTGTCTTTGACCTTTTTTTTTTCTGTGTTTTGTGTTAGGTAATGAAAAAGAATTAATAATTAAATAAATTGAGAACTATCAAGTGGTCTGATGATTTTCATGTTCCCTCCCACCCCATGAATAGGGGTTCGAACCTCGTAATTGTCAGAATCCATTCCAATTAAATAAACCAGTTTAATGATAGTCACCTCAACCAGTTTTTGTGGCATCTCATAACAGGTGAGGTCCGGGTTATGACTTGCTCCACCAGAGATTAGTCACTCTCCCCATCAAACATGATGGTTTAGGTGTATATACGATGGAAGATACGATGAAATATGGTTATTTGTCCTCTATCATGTAGACCCGCAGACCATGATTTTGCGTGAGTCCGGTTTGTTTGATTCAAACCCAAGCTTTGAACTTTCTTTGAGTACTTATAACCAAGTGTGTGGTAGTAATTTTTGTACTCTTTGCATTATTGACATTGCCCCCAACTCCAGGAGTTCCTTGGTGATTAAATATTTTGATGCAGCGGAGAAAGAATTACTCACTCGGTTTAATATGTCTGAGCATGATATTGCGCTTTGGCAAAACCAAGAGTGCGAAAAATTATTTGTTGGTTATCCCCATGGAAGGGCTCAATCAGAAAATTGGACCTAGGTAGTTTTGTGCGGTGCTTCGATATAGGCTTGGGATTCCACTTTTTGAAGAAGGGGATCTGCCCCAGCTGTGATAGGGAAATGAATATTTTTGGCGACCATGCGCTGCATTGTTCTCATGAAGTTGGCCTTAAGTTTGACATGATCTTGTATGCGACACCTTTGCGGACATGTGCTATCGTGCAGGCGTGCCAACTAGGAAAGAAGTTGGCTTGGGTTTCCTTTCCAATAATGGTCATGCGTTGAGGCCCGATGATATTTTTGTTTATAACTAGGATAATGGTCGGGACATGTGTTTGGATGTTACTGGTGTCCCTCATTTTAGTAGGGTGGGGTGTACGCAGTTTTTTTCCTGGCTAGTCAATTTGCAATGTTGTAACTCCTAAATGTAACGAATACGTGGAAAATGCACTGCTCAGGAATTAGGTTTTGGGGTCCTTACTTTCACTACTTTAGGGGAGCTTGGTGGTGATACTATGGATTTTCTGAAAAAGCTGTGAAATTACATGGTGAGTCATGATGTGAATGTCAAAGTAGGA
Organism: Papaver somniferum; assembly: GCF_003573695.1. Classification (NCBI taxonomy): domain Eukaryota; kingdom Viridiplantae; phylum Streptophyta; class Magnoliopsida; order Ranunculales; family Papaveraceae; genus Papaver; species Papaver somniferum. The sequence continues at coordinate 91,514,224 of NC_039360.1, read as the reverse complement.
GATTTTCTTTTTCATAGATTGAGAGTGATCATTCATAAAGGATTGGAGCGCATCTTATTGCTCGTCTCCCATCCAATTTCTTGTAATTTTCTTCTTGTATTTGTTTATCTAATAAATAAATTCGTAAAAATAAATAAATTAGCTTGTATATTTTTTGAGAAACTAACACAAATTTGTGCATCCTTTGATAAACTGAGGTGCACATACCGACTTTTTTATACGTGTGAAATTAGAAAACTAAAGATTGTCATTAGCGTCTATTTCTTCTTTTTCACTCCTTTGCATTAATATTTCTTCTGAGATTTATGAGCAATGGCATGAATAATGCACATCACTTTAAAGGGATTTAAAAAGATTGATCTTTCAAGCAGGATTTCATTCAAGATAGATCTTTTAAAAATCTCACTGGTTATTGACTTAATAAGGAAAAAAATGAAATACTAAGTCATATTAGGGCATAAAACTAATTAAATTCTTTACTTCATCATACTTTTTGGTTCTTCGATAAAATGAAGAATCGCAAAAGTATACTAGATTTCCATCCTAATTTCTAACTCTCTGGTTAATAGTATAAAGATATGCCGATAAGAAAAAGTTATGAAGATATGATAAATAATGAAAAGATTAACCATAATTTTAACTAATAAATAATATACACCGTAAATCCCATCTTTGCTTCCAGTTCTTGCTACCACATCTTGTTTAGTGACCCTAATTTTCATTTTTAATATTTTTGTTTAACATATTGAAAGTTTTTAGAGACAACATAGACGCAGATGAGAGAGGAAGAAGAAAGAGGCGTGAAGGAAATTTTATTATTTTGTGAATTCGTGCAACTTTGGGAAGAAAAAGTTGAAACCACTTCAAAAACTTAGACCAATAGAGAAGGATGGAATATGCACCCCGGTTAATTAGTGGTGCACCAAGTTTGGACTCAGGTAACTAGGAATAATTATGGCATACACATATACAATATTGGAACGGCTAAAGATTAGGTTCACTCTAAAAATCTTTCTGTTAGAGCATTGCTCGGTCCAACTCGCATGCGTTGCTCTCTCAAGCATGTTTGTCAATATTAGTGATCAAAATTATATGTCTTGATTTCTAGTTTACTTATGACTAAGTCTCGGTCTGGGATAGTCAAGTGTAGTTGAGCTCCAGACTCCATGGCGATCATCTTACGTAGACGAAGAACTACTCGAGGAACTAGTGGAACTTCATCCGACTAAAAAGGTATGCGGAGACTTGAACTTATCTATCACTCAAAAGTCTACTCTATCTCCTACTCTTGAGATAATAGTCGTATAAGTATGATAGTTTTCATACATACACATTTGCTATTTCGAGACGAGTTTACTCTCCTATATTTTTCTCGAAATATATGTTGGTAAGCTTTTGCTTTAACCACTTTCATCTTTACCCGTGACGAAATTCATGATGACGTTTCAATCTTGAAAATAGCTTTGATGACAATAGTCGTGAATAACGATTGTTATAACATTATAGAAGAATGTTTCAATGATTGAAATGTAGAGTTGAGATTACCAACTATGGATATAAGCATATATAGTGTGTTCGCACATTAGTGTCTAAATCCATGTGTCGGAAAACCAAGTGTGTGCATATGTGTGCATACGGTATTGGTGAAGGAGTTTGTAGTTTGCAAACTAGTAAACCAGTCACCTTACGTACGCATACCCGTACGCGTACCCACGGAAGTTTTCGAATCGAAAATTTCTGCTGAGTTTGTAAACTCAAATCCGGTAGCTAAGGTACACATACCCGTACGCGTACCCAAGCTGGTTATTTCTCAAATCGGTAGTTCATGAACTTAAAACAATAAATTATAAGGAATGCAATCCTTGCAAACCGTGGGTATATTGTTCATGAATTGTTTCAAATGGATCAAACCGATTTTGTTTCAATTGTGTCTATGAATAAAGACCTAAGAAATTGAACAACTCTTCATCTAGTTCTCATGAGTCATTTGAACTAGTTATGAGAAAGATGAATGCGGTTAATATGAAAGTGCTCATATGGATAACCATTGGTTAACTATTTGTGAACCAACTAAGTGTACACGTTTAGGTACGGTTACTCAAACCTAAATGAATACATTTCATTTGTGTGTCACAAGCTAAGTTTCGATCTAACGATTGAAAGATATTAGCTTGGTTGAATCAGGTTTTTCATCTAACGGTGAATGTTGAATGCTTTGTTACCAAGTTAACTTGGATTGCAAACCCTGATTTGAAAACTATATAAATGAGACATCTAGCAACTGGAAAAACTAATCCCCACACCTCCTGTATGATACTAGTTGGTTTTGCTAGAGTTGATTCTCATTTAACCTTAGGTTTCTTCTCGAGACCCTGTAGGTTAACGACTGAAAGACTTCATTGGGATTGTGAAGCCAGACGAAACTACTTCTCTTGTAGTTTAGCGATATGATCTTGCCATTTTCTATCGTACGATTTCAATTGAATAATTGACTTGAGATTATATCTCTGATAGGGAAAGGTAAAAAGAAATCACAAACATCTTCGTCTCATCGTTTGTGATTCCACAATATCTAGTTTCGCTACCATACATTTTAGATTATTGTGAGGTGATTGATAATACTAGGCTGTTCTTCGGGAATATAAGTCTGGGTTATCAATTAGTTCCTGTTCACCTTGATTTATCAAAAGACGAAACAAAAACTCATAGGTTTATCTGTGGGAGACATATTTATCTATTATCGTAGACTTTTCTGTGTGATACAGATTTGTTTATTAAAGTCTTCGACTTTGGGTCGTAACAACTCTTAGTTGTGGGTGAGATCAGCTAAGGGAATCAAGTGTGTAGTATCCTGCTGGGATCAGAGACGTAAGGAGCGCAATTGTACCTTGAATCAGTGTGAGATTGATTAGGGTTCAACTACAGTCCAGACCGAAGTTAGTTTGTAGTAGGCTAGTGTCTGTAGCGGCTTAATACAGTGTGGTGTTCAATATGGACTAGGTCCCGGGGTTTTTCTGCATTTGCGGTTTCCTCGTTAACAAAATTTCTGGTGTCTATGTTATTTCTATTTTGCATTATATTTTGATATATAATTTAAATATCACAGGTTGTGCGTTGTATCGATCAATTGTGAAATCCAACCTTTGGTTGTTGATTGGAAATTGATTGATCCTTGGATATTGGTCTTTGGTACCATCCAAGTTTATATCTCTTGTATTTGATAAAGACTCACAGATTTATATTTGTTTGAGTATAGATCAAATCGAGAGATAGAGATATTAACTCCTTGATATACTTTTTATTAAGATTGAGTCTGACTGTCTAGTTGATTCTCTTAAAAGTATATTAGAGTTTGTCCATACAGATTGCTAATCGAAATATTGGGTGAGGTTGTTGTACCCCCGCATTTTCACTTTCTACATGATTGTTAGGTGATTTGTATAAAAACTCGACGTAAGCAAAACATATGATAAAGTCCATTGGAATTTCGTAATTCACAGACTACAGAGCTTTAAATATGAACTCGTGTTAATAATCTTACTTTGTTCATGTTTGGATTGTTAACTATATATGTGGGTGTCTTTGGGTGTTTATTTACTACATCATGATTTTTTTCTGGTGGAATATGTATATCAAGTTACTTTAGTTAGAAGTAAATCAAATTAACTTAAAAGTAAAAAAAGAATAGCATATCTGATCGGGGTAGGTAGATAATGTTAGAGCACTGCTCGGTCGAACTTGCAAGCGTTGTTATTTCAAGCTTGTTTGCCAATTTTAGTTGATTTAAACTATATACTTGATTTCTAGTCTACTTATAACTATGTTTCAGATTAAGATAGAAGTGTGTAGTTGAGTTTTAGATTTCACGGTGTTCACCAATTGAAGAAGAAGATCTACTGAAGAGCTTGGAGGAACTTCATCAACAAAGGTATGTTGAGACTAAAATTTATCTATCACTCAGAAGTATATTCTATTTTATCTTCTAAAGAGACTAAGTCGTATAGCTATATAGACTTTTACATCATACACATTTTGTTAGAGCACTGCTCGGTCGAACTCGCAAGAGTTCCTATATCAAGCTTGTTTGTCAAGTTTAGTTGCCAAAACTATAAGTCTTGATTTCTAGTTTACTTATAGCTATGTATCATTAGGATAGAATGTGTATTTGAGCATTAGACTTCACGGCGTTCATCGATTGAAGACGAAGAACTACTAAGGGGAGCTTGTGGAACTTCATCAACAAAAGTTATGTGGAGACTTGAACTCATCTATCACTCAGAAGTCTATTTTTATTTTATCTCTTACTGAGACAAAAGTCGTATAGCTATATAGACTTTATATTATACATATTTGATATTTCGAGCTGAGTTTAACTCGCTTACGTATTTCTTGAAATATGTGTTGGTAAGCTTTTGCTTTAACCAAGTTCATCTTTATTCTTGACGAATGTCAAAAAATGATCATGTGAAAATCGCATGGTAACATCTTACATGATTTGTGTGAGACAGTCATTTGATGTAGACTCGGAATGTTTCGTATTGATCTATTAATCACTTGAAAATTGCTTTGAAGCTAATAGTTTGTGTGAGACAGATATTCCCGTCTTCCAAGAATGTTTCAATGATTAAGATGGAGTTTAGAACGATAAATCATTGATTGGATATAGCACAATATGCGTACTTGAATGCTAACTGTTTCAAGTTATTCCAAGTACGGGAACCATAGTATGCATACCCGTATGCGTACTGGTTTGATAGTTGAAGTCCGGGAACTTAATATGCATGCCCGTATGCGTACCGACTTAAAATTTCAAGTCCCGGAATTCAACTGAGGATGGTCATGTACGACAGTATGCGTACCCGTTCGCATACTGGAGAACCCATACCAAGTCCGGCTACTTAGGTATGCGTACCTTTTTGCATAGTTGAGGGGGTTAAGTTCTAAAATCGGTTTCTTCATGAATAAATACATTTATATAATAAGAAATGCAATATTTTGCAGACCGTGGCTATAATGTTCATGAATTGATTCGAGTGAATCAAAATCGATTTTGCTTCAATTGTGTGTTGCATACTTCTATGAGAAATAAACAATTGAACATCTCTAGAACTAGTTTCATTTGAGTCATTCAAACTAGTTGTGATTAAGATGAACAAGGTTGATATGAAAGTGTTCATATGGATAACTTCGTGTTAGAGCATAACTCGGTTGAACCCACCAAGCGTTGGTATGTCAAGTTTGGTTGTCATATTTTAGTGAATCAAAACTCAGTTAAAGAGTCGTTTGATTATATATACTAGAGACAACTTGTATATGTTAGGCTAGAAATATTAGGATCATGAGACATACAAGTATTACTCGAAGACTTGAAGAATGTGAAGATGTAACAAGCTACATCGACGACATCATCCTTCCGCTTGAGGTTAGTAATATTTCGACTTGAACTATTTCATTCCTAACATATCTTTCAAGTCGTGCTATATTGAAAACATAACTGTGAATCTGTGAATGATTATACTCTAGTAGACATAGTGTCAAGGAATTAGAATATGAAGTATAACGCTTATCTAATTTTGAACTTCGTATATTAGACAACGACATAATATGAGTGCTATTGTGATTATGTGTATGGGTAAAGGTGAAGATTTCATCCTGGGAAACAATGTTTACATTTTTTTAAAGGAAGTACATTCATGAACTTGTTTTATGAATCTAAAGGGAAATTGCTAGGTTTATTGGTATTGTTATTCATTGCATATCTCTGAATTACCAATATGTGTGAGTTAGTATAACAAATCATAATTAGTTATGTATCTTGGTAAAACTAGTCACAATGCCTGATTTATGTATTAGTATGACTTTTATTAGTGTAACCGATCCTAAGTAATCACCTAAGATCGTATGATCGATATTTGTAATTAGTGTAACCGATCCTGGTAATTGGTATGACCAATCACAAAAGAGTTGTGTAATCGATCCTTGTAATTGGCGCAACCGGTCCTGGTAATTGGTGTAACCGATCCTAGTGCCTAGTGTGACCGATCACAAGTAATACCATGAGAATATGGTAACCGGTCCTGGTAATTGACGTAACTGATGTAACCGGTCCCAGTGACCATATTAAGGTAGAACCGATCCTTGTGTTTGGTAGAACCGTAAACCCATGATTAGTGTATTGATATTTGATCAATCACATAGTTCTTGGAATTCAGATGAACCAATTTTAACTTGTTTGGAAGTGTTGTGTAATCGGTTCCAAGATTGTAAATATGAAAAAGGATTTACAAAAAAAATATGTCGACATACTTTGAACATGTTTTGTGGGATCAAGAAGCTCTACGAGTACCGTTGGTGGGAAAATAGATAATTGCGGTATTATTATTTTTCGATTTTATTTGATTGACTAACGGTTGTTGAACTTTGATTGCACCTAGTTTGTTTATTCTTGAGGATCTTTTCTTCTGATATAAGATTCACTCAAACTAGATCGAAGTGTCGACAGGATCTTTAGAACTGTTTGTAGATCTAAAGACGTCTTGTGATAATCCATTGTTAACGGACTTCCTTCTGTGCGTGATTGATCACAAAAGATTCAAGTTATGGTGTGCAGGTGTTCATTGAAGATTAAAGAAGATTTAAAGACAAAGAAGATTTCTTATTGGTTTTATATCTTTGGTGTGCACAGAACTTGATCGGTTGGGATCCAACTATAATCGTTTTATCTTTGATATATTTGATTGATTAGTTGCGTAGATCGGCATCACTATATAGTATCTTGGTAGATTCTATATTTGATTGAAAAATATAAACTCTGCTACTTTGGTAGTTGTTGGATAGATAGATCTAAACCCGACAAAGGAGTTTATTGGATTAAACAGAAGAGCCTTTGTCTAACTCATATCACTGATATTGAATAGAGTTTTCGCCGAACAGATTTGTTATTCATTTACTTTTGGGAATACGAACCACGGGAATTGTTCCAGTGCATGTACTTATCGAATGTCGGAAGCGAAGGGATACTGAAGAAACTAGGTGAACTATAGGTTTACTTGTTTGGTCTCAACTATACGAGTTGGTTTGATTTTGTATAACGGGTTAGTTCTGAGAGTATTCAATTCTGGACTAGGTCCCGGGGGTTTTCTGCATTTGCGGTTTCCTCGTTAGCAAAATCTTGCTGTGTCATTTACTTTTGTTTTCCGCAATTATAATTGTTGCTATTATAATTTAAAGTAAATTACACAAATGTTAACTCTGTATTACAATACCGGTTCGTTGTATTGTCTCGACTCAGTCCATAAACAATCACTTTCGCTAAGAGGACTTATAGGTGGAAAAGTTTAAGATTATGAAAAAGCGGGGGTCTAACAACACCACCCAATATTTCGATTAGCAATCTGTATGGACTAACTCCGAAATACTTTGCTAGGAAATCAACTAGATAGTCAGACTCAATCTAGATAAAAAGTATCTCACGGAGTTATTATCTCAATCTCTCGATTTGATCTTTACTCAAGCAAATAGAAATTTGCGAATCTTTATCAAAGAGAGATAACTTGGACGGTACCAACGACCAATGTCCAAGGATCAATCAATATCAATCAACAACCAAAGGTTGGATTTCCAATTGATGATCATGAACGCAGAACCTGTATTATTTTAATTATATAACAAATATAATGCGGAAAAGAAATAACACAGACACCAGAAATTTTGTTAACGAGGAAACCGCAAATGCAGAAAAACCCCGGGACCTAGTCCAGATTGAATACACACTGTATTAAGCCGCTACAGACACTAGCCTACTGCAAACTAACTTCGTACTGGACTATAGTTGAACCCCTATCAATCTCCCACTGATACAAGGTATAGTTGTACTCCTACGCCTCTGATCCCAGCAGGATACTGCGCACTTGATTCCCTTAGCTGATCTCACCCACAACCAAGAGTTGGTGTAACCCAAAATCACAGACTTGATAAGAAACAGGCTTGTCTCACACAGAAAAGTCTATCAAAGGATAAATATGTCTCCCACAGATAAACCCTAGGTTTTGTTCCGTCTTAAGATATAAAATCAAGGTGAATAGGAACCAATTGATAATTCGGTCTTATATTCCCGAAGAACAACCTAGATTAATCAATCACCTCTCAACAGTCTTACTTGAATACACAAGAGGACGTCGAGGAATCACAAACAGTGAGACGAAGATGTTTGTGACTTCTTTATCTTGCCTATCGGAGAACTCTCACGATCTCAAGCCAATCAATCGATTGTACTCGTACGATAGAAGATGCAATATCAGATCACACAACTACGATAAAGTAGTATCGGTCTGGCTTCACAATCCCAATGAAGTCTTTAAGTCGTTAACCTGATTTTAGAGAAGAAAATCAAAGGTTAATGGAGATCGACTCTAACGAGCGCACTAGTAGCACACAGACATGTGGGGATTAGGTTTGCTCAATGCTAGATGTCTCCTTTATATAGCCTTCAAATCATGGTTTTGCCTTAGGTACAAAGCAATCCTTATTCACCGTTAGATGAAAACCTGATTTAGATTCAAGCTAATATTTCTCAACCGTTAGATCGAAAACTTAGCTTGTCACATACACTTGGGTAAACGTTTACTGGGTTCGTGAAAAATCATGCCCAAACGTGTACGTGTATGTTGGTTCAACATAGTAACCCAAAAGGTCAACCATATGAGCATTTCATATTAACCTTGTTCTTCATCACCATGACTAGTTCAATTGACTCAAATGAACTAGTTAAAGAGTTGTTCAATTGCTATGAGATCTTATGTAACTACACAAGACACAATTGAAACAAAGATGATTCGATTCGATTGAATCAGCTCATGAACATTATAGACACGGTTTGCATAAAACATTCCTTATTAATTTAATGTTTCTTGTTCAGAGCACATCTTTAGGTCATAATCTCTTAAGTTCACAAACAAGTTCGCGGACTTAAGTTAATCGGTTGAGTTTTCCAAACTGAGCAGAAATTCCCGGAAAGAGAACTTCCGCCAGTTCACGGACTGAGTTCGCGGACTAAGCACACAAACGAGTTTTGGAAAATCCACCAGAAATTCTCGGTCGAGAACTTCCGACAGTTCGCGGACTTGGCAAGCAAATTCCACAATCCTCTCGATTTCTCTTGATCAACAAAGTTCGAAAACTTCGGTTCAAGGAATACATGGTTATGTAATCTAAACTCTCATTTCAATCATTGAGACATTCTTAGAGGACGTTATGTAGCCGTTATTCACAGACCGATTCACGTCAGATCAATTATCAAAGTGATTGAAACTTTTCATGACTTTCGTCACTAGGTGAAGATAAACTTGATCAAAGCGAAACGCTTTACTAACACATGATTTCGAGATAAAAGATAAGCAATGAATGCTCAGCTCGAAATGTCAAGTGTGTATGATCTAGTCTATGTAGCATACGACTTTTGTCTCATAAGAAGTAGGAGATAGAATAGATAGACTTTTGAGTGATAGATAAGTTCAAGTCTCCACAAGCCTTTTTGTTGATGAAGTTCCACGGTTCTTTGTATAGATCTTTGTCGTTGTATGATGAATCTCCATGAAGTCCTTGAGCTTAACTACACTTTTCCTATCCTAGTCCGAGACTTAGCTATGTAGGCTAGAAATCAAGACTCATAGTTTTGATCACTAACATTGACAAACATGGTTGAGATAGCAACGCATGCGAGGTTGACCGATCTATGCTCTAACAATCTCCTCCTTTGTCAATTTTAGTGACAAAACTATTAATACATATGGAATACAAAAAAGATAAACTTTAGTGGCTCCTATTCCATAATCTAATCTTCAACCTTCCCTGAAATCTTCGTCCTTCCAAGTACTCCAATGATCCCAAAGGTTGTAAGTTTAGCATCACCGTTGTTGAAGATCCGTAGCTATAATAATGAGAGAAATCAAGATTCTCGATCATTATTATACAGTGTCATAGTACTATTATGTAACATCAAAGTCCAATTACATCACGACTTTAACAATAATACTACAGTGATATGTATCACTTCCCCTTAGTCAATACTCCATCTCGATCATGGAAACCACTCCCCCTTACACAATGATCCAAAAACCATATGTATTTGTAGTGTGAACTACAATATTTCTCCCCCTTTTTGCCAATAAAATTGGCAAAGGTATAGAACGGGATCATAATGAAATCTCCACAAGAGACATTTCATAGACTAAAAGAAAAAAAATACATATCAACTTAATTTAGATGCAATTATAAAGCCGAAGCTAAATGCATTCATCAAGGAGTTTTAAGATACAAGATAACCCCTATAAAATTCCACAGCCGCACTCCCCGCAAGATATTACCATTAAGCACAAGTTCAAAAGACTCTCCCCCATTTGATGTCATTCCCGAAAGAACAACAAGAGCGACCTTAATTTCGAAAGAAAAGAAGGATTTTTTATTGTATACAAAAAACCATGAGAATGATTTTCTATGTCCAAAACTCAACTAAATTAATCACAAGTAAACCCATAATTAATTTAATTGGAATACGCAACTAAATCAAACCATAAAAGTGATCAATTTAATTGAAGGTGCTCAACATAAGTAAACTTACGGAGCTACGACTAAGGTAATCATACGGAGACAACTAACTTAAGCGTTCACATACTCAACATAAGGAAAACTTTACGGAATATACGACTACATTAACCAATAGAACATGATTAGTATAACCGTTCATATACTCAACACAAGAATTTATGGAATATATGAAAACTCAACTAGACTAATTATAAGAGAACCTATAATTAATCCAATTGGAATACAAATAACCAAATTAATCACCAAAGTAATCAATTTAATTATTTTGGGCTCAACATAAGAGAACTTATGGAACCCCGACTAAGTTCATCATAGAAAATGACAACCTTAACCGTACATGTACTCAACATAAGAAAGAAAACTTATGGAGTACAAACTAAATAACCAAGCTAGTTGATTAATTTAGTTCCTTATGCTCAACATATAGCATCTTATGGAACAACCAACAAGCCAATAAGAAAAATCGACTTAGTTGTATCGTGCTCAACATAGGACACACAATGGAGCCTTCACGGTAAAACATAATAAAATGGATCAATGAAGATCAATACCGTGAATAACATACAAGGATCTATTCTATTTTCCATCATAGCGACATGATAGACTTTATCCTTGTCAAACAAAAGATTTTATCCTATTTTCCATTAAATACATGACTGCATAGGCATAACTTTATATTTTTCAAAAGTCCATTCGTCCTTTCATCAATACGAATACTAATTCATGAACGACTTTACTTTTGACCGTAATATAAGACCTTCAAGTTCACGGACGCAAACAATACATATCCCATTAAAATATTGCAATATATCAAACCATTAAAATACTGCAATAACATCATCCTCCAAATATTTTTAGAATTTAATACCAATAAACCTAAAAAATAACATAAGAAGATGAAAACAAAAATAGCTATGTGTAGTCACAATCATCGCTATTCAAAGCACTAGTTATTCTTCCAACTAATCCAAAAAGAAGACATAGTAGGTATATAAGAAGATGCATTACTCATCAACTTCATCATCGGACAATTTTCAAGTTGCTTGAATTGAATCTAACTCTTCTTTGAGCTCGGGACACTTGGTTCCAATCAAAAATACTTGATCTTTTAAGCACTTCACTCTTGCATTTACCTTGCACACTCCCTTGTAAACCTTTTGAATAAGCCTCAAGGTGTAAGGGTCTTCAACATCAAGAGGAGTACCTCTTTGTCGCTTGCGAACATTCTCCCTTACACGCCGAAAGTTACATGGACGAACACGTTTGGGAACCCCAAGAGAATTTCCAATAAAATCAAGTCCACCATCACGGCAAATTTGGCTAATTAAACAAGGATAGCCCAACATCTTGATGTGAGAGGTCATCGTCATCATTTGAAAGATGATAAAAACACAAATGTCAAGATTTGTATTACCGGATTCAAGGAAGTAGACTAATTCCGCAAACTCATAACTCCACCAAGAATTCTCAATAGTGGATGGACAAAGGTTAGAGATACTGAGTTTTCCAAAACCTACTAAAGCAATATTAATATCTTTAGTAGGAAACTTTCCTTGACTCTAAACAACCTTCTTTCCACAAAGTCCAATAGAGATATCATCATATGATGGACGTTCATCACTTGGTCTAGGAAGCCGTATGTTACCCAACAAAATTTTATTAATCCTTGAAATTAGCTCTCTATCAACAAGGAACCTATTATTACCAATCATATCATAATTAGCATCATGAATATTGGCATAGAAAACCCTTGTAAGTGAATCAAATCCTTGACTAAGTCCATTAAAGATGTTTCCAAGCTTGAATTTTGAAAAACATACCAAATCCTCTTCATGCCCACTAGAAAAATCTAACCTCTTTTCTAGAATAAAACCTTTTGAAGCAATCCTATCAAAAGTTCTAGCACAAGAATCATCCACAAAACTAATTCTTAGAGAATTTTGATCACAAGGAGGATTCAAGAAAGGGGATTTTGAACTTTTAGAGATCCTTTTCATGCTTCTAGGAAACATCATAAAGAGATACACAAGAGGAGTTTACTTACTTGAAGAGAGCCTCAAAAACCCTTTCTTTTGATTTCTTCAAAGAAGCTTTAATGGTGGAGAAGCACAAACCCTAGTTCACGTACACGGACGGAAGTTGAGGAGGGAGAAGGTTCGCGGACCATATACAAATATATCTCTCATTCATGGGCTTGGGTTGTTCACGAACCATGATTCACACAAAATATATGATATTTTCTTAGCCCTTTCCATATTCAAGATATGCAACTATCATACATGAAAGATACGAGAAGTAATAGAAAGCTAACCGAACAACAACACAACTATACACAACTCGAACCATTTCTTGCCCCCACTTCAAGATATTTACAAATGGGGAAGGCCAGTCTTGTTACCAAGAGGAATGATACGCAGAGAGACTCTCATGCGGGTCATCTGGTTGACATGTGTGAACAGTCCCTGTAGTATAATCAAAGTAATGATGATAGTCAGGGCAGTTAGAGCTTTCTATCCTTTGTTTATTCTGGCTATAAGAAGGATTCTTCCGATTTCTGGGTTGTACAGTATTATCAGAATTAACATAACCAAAACCCCTTCCGAAATGATTCTTAGACTTAACAGTTTTAAGTTTTTCTAAGAATTTAAAAACGCCTTCGAACGCATTGAACAGATCTTTATCAATTGATCCATTACGATAGTATTCCTCATAGAGATCAAGAGTTAATCTAGTGAGGTTCCATATCCTTGAGCGTACAGAGCATTTTTCCGATCTCTCCTTCTTTTCATTTTTTTCCTTCTGATTGCTTTTTAACATCTAAATCTCCCATTTTAGATGAAGTGAGATTATCATGAGTACCCAGGGGTTTTAACCATAATAATCTCTGAACAATCTTTAAGGAATTATGGCGTGCGTTACAGATGCCAGGAGCAAGCTTTCCAAAGAAATTTCCCATAGGGAAATTTATAAGGAACGATCAAACACAAACTTATTAGGTTTACCGTGTTTTCTGGCTTTGATACCAATTGAAAAGGCGGGGGTCTAACAACACCACCCAATATTTCGATTAGCAATATGTATGGACTAACTCTGAAATACTTCACCAATTGATCGCGGGACAATCCAAGCCGTCCAACCGTGCCTGCGAATTTGGACGGTCGCGACTTATTTTGAGACCATTTTTTGACAGTCTTGCGCATGCTAGCCACTCCATGCCTGCTCGACCATCCTCTTCAGGGCTGGCGTTTGGCGGCTATTTGGGGGTAAGGCATGCGTTCGACCATCCAGGGCATAACCGGGACCGCTGGTGGTCATTGTGGTGATAGCCTGCTCCTACTGAGGATCATCTAGGCTATTGAATCATGCAGCCAACCTGCGCGGTCATGATTATTTCTGAGACTAGCACGGGCAGTCCAGATTATACTCAATCGGGCTGGTATCCTCGTGAGGAATGCTCAATCGGTCTAGTATAACACACCGAGAGACTTTACTCAATCGGGCTAGTATAACACACCAAGAGATAGCATGTACGGGCATTTCGTGCATTCCTCACTATTGACACTCGGAGATTCGTGTTAATCTGTTAAGAGCAACACTCATTCCTCATGCCGCATCAACAGTGAGGGTTCCCGGGAATAGCACAGGAAATACAAGGTTAATAAAGCATTATTTAATAATGTTATAAATCCACAGAAAATCGGGACTGTTGCTACATGCTCTGTTCTGGGTGTATTTAATTCACAGGGATTGTTGCCACATGCTCCATTCTAGGTGAATTAATAAAGTGAAGAAGTATTCATCACTCAAATGGACTTATCCTTTACAGGATGTCAGCCTATTAAATTCGGCTTTTACAATTTTAGCCTTAAACGAAAATCCACCATCAATATTAAGCCCCCTGACTAGCACATAATGATTACATCGTTGTGGGGTAGGCATGAGATGGTGATAATTTACATATCGAAATGACCAAGCTAAAGTAAATACATATTTACCGCGTGAGAGAAGACTGTCGTATGCCCAAAACGTCCCGGAGTTGGTTGAGTCGTTCCTACTCAACGGTCTTTCCGATCTTAATTAGGGTTTGGAAGATAGCGTGACTTGGTTGGTGTTAAACCCTTGTCCATCGGGTATACTCCGCTGCAGCCGCCTCTAGTCTTCTTTTAGGGTTTTTCTTAGCATATATGTATGTACAGGGATCTTGAACCATCTTTACGTTTTAAGATAGGATTTTCTTGCAGAAACTCCATCATGTCAAACAGTAGCAGATCGTCTTCTTCATATCATCTAGGATCTTCTGTTAAGCGTGCGCGATCCGTATCTCAGTGTGATCCTGTGCCTCGTGATGAACCTACTGCTCGTGTTCTTCGAGTTAAGAAGATTATACCGGTTCATTTCCTTTTTTCTTTCCTTTTCTGAACAGTTATTCTTGCTTCATGGCGAATAATCCTCCTTTTTTGCAGAGATACCCTTCTGGAACATGCGTGACGGTCATCGACGACGATGAATTAACTAGTCTGTTTTCTTCAAATTCCAACACGCTATGCCAGCGGACCTTGAAGATGCTGATCTGGGTATCTCATCTTATGAATACCCCAACGCGGGCCTCTTATTCGATATTCGCATGAAATGTCTATCTTCCAGCTACAGGGCTGTTGGTGGATTCTTAGTGCAAAAAGAGTTTGTGCCCTTATACACAAAGGTGTGGAGAAAGTATGGCCACATTGCAACCAGGAATGTGGTCCGACACTGTTCGTCTTCTTTGGTCACTATGGTAAACTGCCTTCTTCTCATGATTGCTGAGATGGAGGATGTCTCTATCCGCAACGTTGTTGAATCAAACCTTGAAAAGTGGGAGAACATGATATCTACATGCGAATCCATGGAGTTCAACGTGGGTTGGTTGCGGCAGCGTCTTGACATCATTAAAGTTGATCGGGCTGGTATCCTCGTGAATGTAGTTCCCGCTGCGAAAGCTATCTTGGAGGAGGAGAAGGCTCTGGCTGCCGAATCAGAGAAGGTGGAGCAGGCGGTCCAAAGCTTGAGGAACAGAATGGAGAGGTATCAAACTAGGTTGAAGATGATGCTTTCAAGAGATTACAATCTGTTGGATGCCCTCTTCTAAGCTGCGCCTCCTTACTGTTAATGTTATTGTCATCATTTTTTTTGAACATTCCTGAGCTAGTAATTGCACTGAGAAATGAATTGTATTGGCTTTTCGGTAGATGGATGAAGTTTTTCCATTAATATTTTCTGAATAAATCGATAATTCAAATATGTAATGAAAATGCATGTATTGTCATGTCATGGGACGGTTGCGGGACAATGATCAAGCATGGTATGCCTTGAGCCAGTTTTCGTTGATGACTGCTTCTAACTTGCCTCCATCCACCTTGATGATCTTGTAGTAGCCAGTATTGTAAGCCTTGGTAATCACGTAGGGACCTTCCCATTTCGGAGAGAACTTTGGTGCAGACATGTCTTGTTGGATGTGCTTGGCCGTCTTCAAGACTAGATCTCCTACTTTAAAAACTCGTGGATTCATAGTTTTGTCATATGGTCTGGAGATTCTACTTCTGTACACCTGAGCACGTTCCTCTGCCTTGCTTCTCCTAAAATCCAGAGTACCTAACTTGGCGATTCTGGAGTTAGATGCTTCAGACTCGTTCCAGTGGAACCCACTTGCTGCTGCAATCCTGGCTGATGGGATATTGATTTCTTCTGGGAGAATAGCATCCGCACCATAAACAAGTGAGTATGGGATAACCCCAATGGAACTTCTAGGTGTCGTCTGATACACCCATAGCGCCATCGGCAGTTGTTCATGCCACTCTTTGATATTTTCGTGTACTGTCCGACTGAGAATCCGGATTAACGTTTTGTTGGTGCTCTCGGCCTGTCCGTTCCCTTGAGGATAATAAATGGTGGAGAAGACCTGTTTAATTCCATATTCTTCAAGCAACTCTCGTACCTGTTTGTTGGCGAAGGTGGTGTCGTTATCAGTGATAATATGTTTAGGCACGCCAAAGCGACAGATGATGTACTCCTTAATGAAGGATGCAACCATCGCCCCTGTAGTCCCCCGTAGGGGAATAGCTTCAACCCATTTGGTGAAGTACTCCGTTGCGGTTATGATATACTCATGCTGCTTTGATGATGGCAGATTGATCTTCCCAACAATGTCAAGTCCCCAGCTATAAAACGGCAATGGAATGCTTATCGAGTGTAAAGGAGTGGAAGGTGCGTGAACAAGGTTCCCATGAATTTGACACTTGTGGAAGTTTTGGACAAAGGCAGATGCATCGTCCTCCATGGTTGGCCAATAATATTTCTCGTGTATCTGGAGAAACAATTTTTTCTTCCCTTGATGCTCCCCTTCATGCATCTCTTTTAACATGGTCGGAATTTCCTCCTCAGCCAAGCATTGTAACAAATCTCCTCCAAAGCTCTTGCGATACAGGACCCCTTCATGAAATACGAACCGTTTCGACCTTTGCTTCACCTTGACAGCCTCCTTTGGATTAGCGGGAATTACTCCATCGCGGAGATAGCTAATATACGGCTCTCTCCAGTCTCCGGCATGACTTATGCTGCAAACCTCCAGTTGGTGTGGCGGCGCTTGACAGTTCGAACAAGACTTTTGGAGTAGCCGAGATTGCGTCTCCATTTCTGGCCAATAATAACCTAAGCGTTGAAGACGTCGATAGAGCGTTACCACCAACGTTTGTCCATAAATTTCATTGTAAACACGGTTAAGCTGCAGCTGTGCTTCATCATCTCCGAGACATCTTGATAGGGAACCGTCCGGGTTTCGATGATATAACATACCATGGAGCATGAAGAAGCTTTGCAAGGTTTTGAGACTAACCTTTCCTTGAGAAAGCGAGCTGCTAATATCCTGGAGGATCGGAGTCCGCCAGTCGCAGGTTCCAGTGTCTTTGCATAGAAAGCCACGTTGATTCTATCTTTTTTCTCTTCACTGTCAGGGTTTCTTCTATACCTTCGAACTGTAGTTTAGAAGCCAGCGTTGCTAAACAATGGGCGTGTCTGTTGTTGCTGCGACCGACATGAGTTATGGTTGCATCGGCAAAGTAGTTTAGTAACCTCTGTGCTTCGGATCGATACGGAGATAGGGTTACTTCATTCAGTGCATATACTCCATTCATCTGATTAACCAGTAGTTTAGAATCACCTCTTATTTCCAGACGTGTGGCCCCTGCTTGCTTGGCTAATAACAGTCCTATGAGGAAGGCTTCATATTCTGCTGAATTGTTAGTGCATTGAAAATCCAGCTTGAAGGAGTGTGAAAAGACTTCGCCGGTCGGAGATACGAGAACTATGCCTGCTCCTTAGGTGTTGTTTCTACGAGTGGCAAAACCGTCGAAATATAACAACCATGCTTCTTCTTCGACAACGGAGATGTCTGGAAATTCTCCAGGAAGGTCTTCACGTAATGCAGTAGTGCCTTCTCCTGGGAACGCTGCTAGCAAATCTGCAACTGCTTGTCCCTTTATGGCTCTAGGTGATGTACATGTTATATCTAACTCCGACATTTGGAGAATCCACTTAGCCGATCTTCCTATCAGGACTGGTTTCGAAAGCAGAAACTTCGCAGGATTAGATTTAGATATGAGTATCACCTTGTTGGACAGCAGGTAATTCCTGAACTTCTGAATGGAATGAATCAGTTCCAAGCATGCCTTCTCCGCTATGGGATATCTGAGTTCAGCATCTCTCAATATTCGGCTAAAGTAGTATATAGGACGTTCGACTCCCTTGTCATCTTCTTGAGCGAGCAAGGCGCCGACGGCAGTATCACTGAAAGCGGTGTAGAGACATAACGGCCTTCCTTGGGATGGAGACTTCATGATAGTTGGAGATGACAATATTCGTTGAATCTTTTGAAACGCTTCTTGTTGTACATCGGTCCAGATGAAGCTTGCTCCTTTCTTCAGCAAGGGAGTGAATGAAGCGACAAGCTGGGCTAAGCCAGGTATAAAACGTCGAATGTAGTTCACCTTGCCCATGAAGCTTTGGAGTTCTTTCATAGTTCATGGTGGCGGCATCGTGAGGATAGCTTGAGTCTTGGATGGGTCCACCTTGATCCCCTCGGCGGTCACCTGGAATCCCAGAAATTTCCCTGAAGAAACGCCAAAAGCGCATTTCAAAGGATTCATCTTCAATTTGTCTTCGCGGCATCTCTCGAACACTTGTCGCAGGACTCCTGTGTGATCTGCCCGAGCTTTTGATTTTACTACTATGTCATCCACGTAGTCTTCAACTTGTTTATGCATCATGTCATGGAAGATTGCCGTCATAGCGCGTTGATATGTTGCACCGGCGTTCTTCAAACCGAAAGGCATAACAATATAGTAAAACTTTCCGAGAGGAGTTCAAAAAGCTGTCTTACTTGCGTCATGCTCATACATCCTTATCTGATTGTAGCCGTTGTATCCATCCATGAAGGAAAACATGCCATGCCCGCTGGTGGCGTCTACCAACATGTCAATGTTAGGTAGAGGAAAATCGTCCTTGGGGCAGCACTTGTTTAAGTCCCTGAAATCCACACAGCACCGGATCTGTCCGTTTTCTTCTTTACTGGAACCACATTAGCCAACCAGGTCGGATGGTGGATGGGTTTAATAAAGCCAGCAGCTAGCAGCTTCTAAATCTCAGCCTTGATTTGATCTTCTACCACGTGCCTGAATTGCCTCGGAGACTGCTTGATCGGCTTGGATCCAGGTATGACACGTAGATGATGGGTGACAAATTTCTCATCTAAACCAGGCATTTCGTCACACATCCAAGCGAATATGTCTTGGTATTCTTTGAGAAGTTGCACAAGCTTCATTCGCTCATTCGTGGACAAAGTCGAGCTGATGGAGATAGGCCTGGGAGATTCTTCATTCCCGATGTTAACGATTTCGAGCTCATCGGTTGTGGAGTTGGTGTCGTCTTGAAGTTGTCGGGGAGCATCCAACACCTCTTCCTGTGGCTCGCCGTTTTGGTAACATTCTATTGGGCGGAAAGACTGGGTATCAGTCTCCCCTTCTAATTGCTAACAGAGGCGGCGGTATACAGTTTTCCCTTTCTGATCACGGCTCGTCACGAAAGTTCGCCCCCTCTTTGTGTGAATGTGGGTCACTGCTTCATTAGATGAAGGAGAACGCCTTGTTAGCAAAGATGCATCGTGGGTGTCGGCCCTCAATGCAATCCGGTCCTCTTCCTGGATCGACGCCCACGTGGGGAGTGGTATGAAATGAACTTTGTCTGATTCCTCCCGTGGGGTCTCTCGTGGTTCGAATAACTACATTCCACATATTGGTGCGTAAGGAGACAATGATGCAGGAATACGGACGACTTATTTATTCAGCATAGCCTTCAGGAATTGGTGATATGTCGAAGGGACAATCCGATTGTCATGAATCCATGGCATCCCCAGTATCATATGGTAGTCTGGCTCCTTCTCTATAACTTCAAACTTCACCTTCGACTGAACGGGTCCTTTAGATAAATTCAGATTGACGTACCCGTATGTGTTAGTTTGATTTCCTTCAAAGTCCGTCATTGTGGTAGGCCGTCGCACGATCTTTCTTGAGTGGACCTTAGCTGTCTTGAGTGTTTTGAGAGTAATCACATTCGAAGATGCTCCTGTGTCGATGAGGGCCCGCTTGAACTCTGAATCCTTGATGCGGACAGTAACGTGTAGAGCCCGGTTGTGGCCCTCCTCCGCCATCATGTCTTCCTATATAAATATAATATTGTTCACAGACGTCTCTGCTGTGTTTGAGACTTCTGGGCGCAAGGGAGTTAAATGCACGTTCAAGGCTATCTGGTTGATTGCAACAAACGTCTCCGCCTGCTGATTCTTTGAGAGGTGCAAAAGTTCGCACAAACTTTCCACTAGAGAAGTTTCTTCCTGATCCACTGGCCTCCGGTTCATAGTGAAACTGTTGATTTGAGGATGATCAGTCCCCAGTGTCGAAGTCTCCATGATAGGACCGCTCATCTCTGACGTCATCTTGATGGGGAGATCGAGTATGTCGTTTATTGTTTCTTTGATCAGGTTCATGTTTTTCGTGTGAACCTCTTGCACCAGTGCTAACTCGATCAATGTTGGGATTCTTTCGGCCACACCATCAGATATACTGTTGGAGGAACTTCGACCAGGATCTGAAGCCGTTACGGTATCCCTAAGATCGTCCATTTTGAAATCAGCCAAATGGAATTGGGTATTGAAGAAATTGACTTCACAACCGAGAGATTAATCTCCCACTGTGGTCGCCAATTGTTTATGGGTGAAAACTATTTCTGCTAGTTTTGGTAATTTTGGGGTCTGTGCGGATGAGAAATGAATCTAAACCCTAAACAAATGCACTGCACGGGAGTGCTTTCTGATTCGAGAGATCAATCTGTACAATTCTGGCCTAAACCAAAAAATGGTCGTTCCAGACTTGCTTCGGTCACAAAGTGAAGGAGATGGGGTTGATCTTAGGGAGGTAAGCGAAGAAGATGTTGAGATTGTGAAGGTGTTGGATACTTATGACTTGTATCAGAATATATTCAATATGCATGAAGCATCGCTGTTTTAAATCTTAACGGAGTAAGTCACGAATTAAGCGTCTTAAAACAGCATCACGTCCATCCATGTTCGAGTGACCGTTTGGAGGCTGCATGGGGGAGTCATGCCTTGAACGATAACTCTGCAGGGAAGAGTGGCGGACGGTAATCATGATGATGCCTCACTGGTCGCCTAACTCTTATCCTAGGCCGGCCGTCCAAGCTAGCGAAGCTGGACGGACGAGATGGCTTGCGACCGTTGGATTAGGGTTTGGGAGGTGCGCAAGTACCCACTTTCAGCTCAATCGAATTTGAGCTTAGGGGACGATTTTGGAGGGACCGATTGGTGTTGCATGGAGGTGGCCTGCCGGTGCTCACGTCCATGCTAGCTTGTCTCGCGAAGGTGCGATCTAAACCACTTGATTCGACTGGCGAAGAGGAGTGTTCGAGATCTGTTTTCAATAGGAATCCTGTGTCGCAAAGGATTCCTTAAGGAGGCGTGACATGCCACCTTTGGGAGCACGAATCAAGGCGTCTGGTCCTGCCTTCTTTTGTCGGTCGGACATAGAGGAAGACGGGCTACGATGATCATGTAGATACTCTCTGGACCTCCTTAGTCTATTCCTGCACCCTTCATCCAGGATGGCGAAGATGGACCCTCGTGATCGATTTAAGATACATGTAATATGCCGCAAACCCTAATTAGGGTTTTATGTTGGTCGCGCGCATGCTACTTTGGCCGGACGAATTTGCATGCTATGCTCTTCGTATGGACTGGCCGACCACGTGGGACCCACATTGGGCCGGTGGTGAACATGGTGATACCTGACCGACGATCCTGGGTGTGATCTAAGCCATCCAACCATGTTTGCAAAGTTGGATGGTCGTGATCAATTTGGATTTCCACGGTTTCCTAAAACATCACTCCATCCATGTTTGGGCAATCGTTTATTGCTCCATAGCTTGGTTGTGGGAGAACTGATCAGGTAGGTGGAAAGTGGGCCCCCAATGGGCGTGCCAACACTTCACCAATTGATCGCGGGACAATCCAAGCCGTCCAACCGTGCTTGCGAAGTTGTACGGTCGCGACTTATTTTGAGACTATTTTTTGACAGTCTTGCGCATGCTAGCCACTCCATTCCTGCTCGACCATCCTCTTTAGGGCAGGCGTTTGGCAGCTATTTGGGGTAAGGCAGGCGTTCGACCAGCCAGGGCATAACCGGGCTCGCTGGTGTGGTGAGATCCTGCTCATACTGAGGATCGTCCAGGCTATCGAATCATGCGTTCAACCTGCGTGGTCATGATTATTTCTGAGACTAGCATGGGTTGTCCAGATTATACTCAATCGGGCTAGTATAACACACCAAGAGGAATGCTCAATCGGGCTAGTATAACACACCGAGAGATAGCCTGTACGGGCATTTAGTGCATGCCTCACTATTGACACTCGGAGATTCGTGTTACTCTGTTAGGAGCAACACTCAGTCCTCATGCCACATCAACAGTGAGGGTTCCCCGGAACAACACAGGAAATACAAGGCTAATAAAGCATTAATTAATAATGCTATAAATCCACAGAAAATCGGGATTGTTGCTACATGCTCCGTTCTGGGTGTATTTAATTTACAGGGATTGTTGCCACATGCTCCATTCTAGGTGAATTAATAAAGTGAAGAAGTATTCATCACTCAAATGGCCTTATCCTTTACAGGATATCAGCCTATTAAATTCGACTTTTACAATTTTAACCTTAAACGAAAATCCACCATCAACACAAATCCACTTTATAAAGAATTTTGTTGAGAGTTCAGTACAGTATGTTTTTTGAATAACAATATCTCTGCGAACCTTAGCTTGCTACTCCAAATTGTATTGTTCCCATGGGAGTTTCATCTGTTCTATAAAAGAAGGTGCATGATGTATTTGAAACGTGATGTGTATATATGTTGAAGGATTTTGGGTTTGTTACTGCCATTTAGCTCCCCCTTCTTCTTTGCCAAGTCCTATTGACTTGCATATTTTCAAGGAGGGTATTCGGCCTTTGTGGGAAGTAAGTAATGTAAGGATTAGTGTGTTGCTACTACTGCTATTGTATCTTCTTCTTTTTTTCATTTATATTGTGTGGTTATCAATATTACTAAGACATTATAAGGATACTATTTGGTTTTGTCATTGTTACGACAGGGATTCTTATCCCTTATTTCTGGTAGTTTTATGGTTTAAGTAAATAATTTTGCTTGCTTTCTTGTTGTACAACGTGCCCCCTTCTTTCTGATTCTAGGTTGTACAGCCTTCAAGAGAAGCATGTTATCTTCACATGAATATCTTTAATCTAATTGGTATATCCCTGTCTGTTAAGATGTGATTCCTTAGTGACTGGGAGCTGATGACCTTTGTCATCTAATGTAGTTGTTTGCTTTCAGTTCTGCTATCTTCACTGCACAGGGTTTGAGTCTTTTTTCTTATACTTGTTTCATTGGTTAAATATTGCAGGACCTGCTAGGTGTTACATGCATATTAAGAACAAGCCTTACCCAAAGTCAAGGTACTGTCGTGGTGTACCTTACCCAAAGATTAGGATTTATGATGTTGGCATGAAAAAGAAAGGAGTTGATGAGTTCCTTTCTGTGTCCATTTGGTGAGTTCCCTTTCTGTGTCCATTAGAATTTATGATGTTGGCAACAAGTACATGACCAAGTTTGCTTGGAAGGATGCTTTCCATTTGAGAGTCAGGGTACATCCTTACTATGTCTTGCGTATCATAAATCTCTTGTTCAGTAATATCATCTCTCTATATACAGGTGATACATTACGATCTTCATGGAACTTAGGAGATCTTTCTCATAGGTCTGGTAGATCAGGACGTGCTGGAAAGATGGTGAAATTCATACCCCCTGCTGCCAGGTATGTGTTATACTTAAATTCATACACAGTACTGGAAACATAAAATTAGAACCTATATACCAGTTATAACACATCAGGAGAAACCGAAAACAAAAAATTCTACGACGTATGTGATACGATTTTAAAGTAGTAGTTAGTATATGCCTTAGAGGTTCTAATTCCTCAATGCTAGCTTATATCATCTCTGGAATTTGAACTCATAACTGAACTTGAAAAATGGAAGACTTTGTTGTTCAGTGTGGCACTCAAAGTGTCTTTCATTGGAATTCTGCCTGGATTTGGCCTGAGTTTAGAAACTGAACTTCATTGGGTATATTGATTGTATGTTATTGGCCTGAATAAATTATTTAAATGGAAGAATTTGTTGTTTAGTGCGCATTCAATGTGTCTCAGTAGTGTTTGTCTCAGCTGGATTTGGCCTGAAAATGTTACAGGGAACTCTTGACTAAGTCAACGACAAGTTGACTTGACTTTTTTTTTCATGTTGCAAAAATTTAGCAACGGCAAGAAACTATTGCTAAATTTAGAAACAGAATAATAAATCCCGGTCCGGCTAAGTTTAGCCGTTCTAAGTTTTTTTGGTTCTAAATTTCGCAACTGCTCTAGAGCAGTTGCGACAATAATATAGCAACAACAGCCAGCAGTTTCTAAACCTTTTCGCAATAGCCAAAACAGTTGCAAAGTCGAAAAAAAAAACACTAGGGTGAACCGAAAACTGTTGCGAAAAAAATTTCGCAACGGCTTAAGAGCTGTTGCAAAAAATATGCAACGCCACGTTTCGCAACGGCTTGCTGCTGTTGCAAGTCCCTTTTGTAACTGCATGCAACTGTTGCTATTCCGGAAAAATGGTGTAGTGAACATAAGGATGGAATTTACTTGTCTCAAGTAAAATATGCTAAGGATCTTGTGACAAGGTTCGGCCTTAATAAGTCAACTCCAAAACTAATTCCTTTGCCCACCACTGGTAAACTACATCAAGATGAGAAAGGAGTAAGTGTGGATCAAAAACTTTATTGATCTATCATTGGAAGCCATTTATATATAACATCTACTAGACCTGATATTGCTTTTAGTGTTGGTTGTTGTGATAGATTTCAGGCCGATCCTAAGGAGTCTCATCTTGCAGCTGCAAAAAGGATCATATGATACATTCAACACACTATCGGGTTTGGTCTTTCTTATACTTTTGATACTAACACTGATCTTACTGCATATTCGGATGTTGTTTGGGAAGGATGTGTGGAAGACAAAAAGAGTACATCTGTAGGTTTCTACTATGTAGGATTGAATCTTGTGGCTTGGCATGGAAAGAAATAAAATTCACAATCTCTCGCAACATGTGAAGCAGAATACATTGCTGCAAGATCATGTTGTACTCAACTTCTATGGATGAAACAAATGCTTGTTGATTATGGAATTGACACTGGAATAATTAAAATCTTTTGTAATTACTCTAGCGCGATTCACATCACTGAGAATCCTGTTGAGCACTCAAGAACTAAGCACATCGACATCAGGTATCAATTTATTAGAGATCTCTATGAAAATGGTATCATTAGTATGGAATTTGTGCCTTCCGAATAATAATTGGCTGATATTCTCACCAAACCTCTAGACACTGCTGCGTTTCAACATTTACGACAGTCTATTGGTGTTGTTTTGGTTCATTATATTTATCGCCGTTGTATTGCCCCTGGATCTCTCAATATCCTTTGGGTAATACATGCTTGAAGTTTCAGTGAAGTGTTGTTTCAATTCCTTATTTGTTTCTAGTTGTAGTAGTTTGTTTCTGTTTAGTATCAAAATATCCAAAGAAATCCTTTTTTCTTGTGATAGTAAGGTCGCTCTTGTTGTTCTTTCGGGAATGACATTTTATGGGGGAGAGTTCTTTTTGAACTTGTGCTTAATTTCCAAATCTTTGTGGGGAGTGCGGCTGTGGAATATTGTAGGAGTTTTCTTGTATCTTTATAAACTCCTTGATGAATACACTAAGTTTCGACTATATGAAATTATCGAAACAAAGTTGATATGTTCTCTTTTAGTCATGAAGTATCTCTATGAGAATTCCATTATGATCCCACTAGTTTTTCGTACCTTTGCCAATTTATATTGACAAAAAGGGGGAGAATTATTGTGTAGTTCACACTACAAATACATATGGTTTATGGATCATTATGTAAGGGGGAGTGGTTTTCATTGTGAGATGAAGTATTGACTAAGGGGGAGTGACACATATCACCGTAGTATTATTGTAAAAGTTGTGATACAATTGAACTTTGATGTTGTGTAATAATACTATGACGTTGTATAACAATAATTGAGAACAATGGTTTTCTTATTGTAATGGCTACGGATCTTCAACAACTATGATGCTGAGTTGAACACGTTCACAATCACTGGAGTACTTGGAAGTGACGAAGATTTCGAGTAATGTTGAATAACCAAGGAAACCAAGCATTTGGATGAGAAGCTACAAAGTTTATTTATTTTGTAATCCATACGTATTGATACTTTTGTTACTAAAATTGACAAAGGGGGAGATTGTTAGAGCACTGCTCGGTCGAACTCGCAAGTGTTGATATCTCAAGCTTGTTTGTAAATTTTAGTTGCCAAAACTATAAGTCTTGATTTCTAGTCTACTTATAACTATGTCACATTAGGATAGAATGTCTAGTTAAGATTTAGACTTCACGGCGTTCATCAATTGAAGACGAAGAACTACTAAGGGAAGCTTGTGGAACTTCATCAACAAAAGGTATGTGGAGACTTGAACCCATCTATCACTCAGAAGTATATTTCTATTCTATATCCTATTGAGACAAAAGTTGTATAGCTATATAGATTTTATATTATACACATTTGATATTTCAAGCTGAGTTTAACTCGCTTACATATTTCTCGAAATATGTGTTGGTAAGCTTTCTCTTTAACCAAGTTCATCTTTATTCTTGACGAATGTCAAAAGATGATCATGTGAAAATCGTCTGGTAATATCTTACATGATTTGTGTGAGACAATCATTTGATGTAGACTCAGAATGTTTTGTATTGATCTATTAATCACTTGAAAATTGCTTTGAAGCTAATAGTTTGTGTGAGACAGTTATTCCCGTCTTCCAAGAATGTTTCAATGATTAACATAGAGTTGAGAATGATTAACCATTGATTGGATATGACACAGTATGCGTACTTGTATGCTAGGTGTTGCAAGTTATTCCAAGTCCGGGAACCATGGTATGCATACCCGTATGCATACTGGTTTGATAGTTGAAGTCCGGGAACTTAGTATGCATACCCGTATGCGTACCGGCTTAAAAGTTCAAGTCCAGGATTCAACTGAGGTTGGTCATGTACGACAGTATGCGTACCCGTTCGCATATTGGCTAACTCAGACCAAGTCAGACTACTTAGGTATGCGTACCCGTTTGCATACTTGAGTGGGTTAAGTTCTAATAAGGAATGCGATCTTTTGCAAACCGTGGATATAATGTTCATGAATTGATTCGAGTGAATCAAAATCGATTTTGCTTCGATTGTGTCTTGTATACTTCTATGAGAATATAAACAATTGAACAACTCTAGAACTAGTTTCATTTGAGTCATTTGAACTAGTTGTGATTAAGATGAACAAGGTTGATATGAAAGTGTTCATATGGATAACTTCGGTTAACTATTGTTGAGCCAACCATGTGTACACGTTTAGGTACAGTTACCCATATCTAAATGAAGTCACATTTCATTTGTGTATAACAAGCTAAGTTCGATCTAACGGTTGAAAGATATTATCTTGAATCTAATCAGGTTTTTATCTAACGGTGAATATTGAATGCTTTGTTACCAAGGTAGCATTGATTGCACACCCTGATTTGAAGACTATATAAGGGAGAACTCTAGCAACTGGTAAACCCAATCCCGCCACCTCATGTGTGATACTAGTTGCGACTAGAGTTGATAGACGCATTTATGTGTCTAATTTGTCCTCAATGTTTCGTATTGTTGGTACTCGTTTTCGTCCTTATTATGGTGTTTTGTGTATTTTTAGGTATTTTTGGAAAATAAATATTGTTGGAAAAATCGGCTCGAAAAATCACTCGGAACACCGCCGGAGGACACTTGTTATACGGAGCCCAGATTTGGTTAAGGGGCACCTCAATTACTAAAGGGCACCCCAGGTCACCCCCAAACCAGGCAGCTGCTATTCGCACCCCACAGCTGGTTAGGGGGACACCATCTTCTTCGTTTGAAAATTAAATTTGGCGGGAAAAATAAGCACTGAAACTGGATGAAGTTTCGATCGAAATTTGAAGCAAATCTGGGTAGACTAAAGGGTTGAAACTTAATGGGTAGTTGTGATATGTCCTAACAAAGATGGTATGGGTGTTTGTTTCGACCCAGTTTGGCTGGAATTGCCGTGGTGAAGAAAACAGGGAGTACGTGGCCGGAAAACTCCATCACGGGATTACAACAAATTGAAACGTGTACTGCTCGTGTTTGGATGGAGTTTGGACTCTGCAAAGGCGTGTAGAAGGAAAATAAGGAAGGTTGGACAGCTGCAGACGCTCGGATGAAGAAAAAAATATCCGGAGAATATTTTTTATTTACTGCCGAATAATAGAGAATTTGTGGTATTTAACTCGAGATTCGAGGGGGCTATTGTGTATAAATAGGCTGCTGGGATATCATAGAAGGAGATGGAGAGTTTGGGCGGAGTTTAGAGCATCACAGAGGCGTGAAATCAGAGTTGCAGAGACGAGTTTTTTGCTGGTGCTGTGAAGAACACGAAGAACAACGACCCACCAAAAACTGTCGTTCATACAGTAACAGCGACACTTTGTAGGCAGACTTATTTGCTACAGTAAAAACGACAGTTCATCTTTATCATTCTCTGTAACAGTGTAATTGCAACACAACTGTTACGAATCTCTGTATTAGCTCTTTTCACCTCTTTTTATACACTTTTGAGCTATGAACCAATATTTTGAGCGAGTGAATAATATGAGGAGCTAAACCCAACCTCCGGGGCGATGGAGGAAGCCATTCTTCCAATAATTATGTGGTAAAATTTATTTAAAATTATTACGCAATTCTTTTATGATTATTTGCACCGAATGAAAATTGAGTAAATGATTTTTATTAATTAGTTGTGTTTTCTCTTGATGAAGTATGCTTAGTTTAGGACTTTTGATACTTCATGCTTGCGATTAACAATTAATGTTTTGAAAATCTAGTTAAGGCAATGATTAGAATCACAAGTTCTTTTAAATTGGAGTAATATTGTCTAGAATTGCATGATAAAAATTAACATTGAATCACATGAATATTAGTGAATGGTGAAATCCTGAACCCCGGTTTCTCTAATTTAATCTTTACGTCAACTTTTACTTGCTTTATTTTCTTTATTCTTAAAATTTACATCTAAAATCACAACCTTCACAAGTCTTAACGAACCACTTTCTTACCACTTCTACAATCACTGTAAAAATACCATCAATTTTTGGCGCCGCCGACGTGGACTTGTCTTTAGGCTAGAGTTTTTAGATTTATTTTTTAGGTTTTTATTTTTATTAATTTTATTTGTTCTATTTTACGTTTTTGGCTTTTTGTCTTTTCATTACAGATTTTGGAATTCGGAGCAAAAGAAGAAGTTGCCAAAGCTGTTGGTGATTACTTGAAGATTTGGAGTCAAAAGACAAACCGAAAAGAACGAAGAAAAAAA
>NC_039360.1:91393310-91484164 GCF_003573695.1 Papaver somniferum | reverse complement strand
AAAAAAAAAAAAAAAAAAAAAAGAGAATTTTATTTTATTAGATTGTATTAGGAATTTTTTTATTTTGTATTTTTTTTGCTTTTCTTTTTGCACTTTATTTTGGACTCTCTTTTGGACTTTGGACACTTGGACTTTCTTTTATTTTTAAACCCTACGGAAGGGTAGTATTAAATATTAAACTGCTTGCAGAGAAGGACGGCGATTACGATATTGCCTCGGCCCCTCGGGTTCGTACATGACATAGGAGTCGTGGCCCGAGTCGACTTCAGTGGTTCATCCCCCGTCTGGAACGGGAGGTAAGTTTGTCGAAACACTCGCGAATCCCCTGCTAGCGAGTTACTGTATTCCTTCGTTTGCATATTTGCTGAGGAACTGAAAACGGCTGCTTTATTTTCCTAGTAAAGGGCAAGGACTGGCCATACAAGATAAGGGTTCGGATTTCATCACCGTTCTCTTCTTTCCCGCCTTAGGAAAACGAAACCAAACGCGAACCTAAGCTTTAAAATTTGGAATAGAACGAGACCTATAGGGTAACGAGCTTAGTAGGAAAGTCGTTCGAAAAATATTGGTTACTCTTTTAAGCGTACTTCGAAGTTCATGATGGTTTCTGTGAGTTGAATGTGTGACTGCGCCGCCTTGTAATAGCGGTGAGGCCTTGGGTATCAAAGATCCACTGAGCTTCCCTCGCCTCAATTCAACTTACTTTGACTCGGATTGATTTCAGAGGGGTTTGCTTAAATTGTAACGAATTCCCTTTCGAAGGATTAAAAGCTGGTCTAGAAACAATCTAAGTGGAGCCATCATGCTTTTTGTTTGCTAGAATTCAGTAGGTTTGCTGTGGTGGAGTCAGCCTTGTTTGTGTTTGCATAGAACTTCCCTTCCTTTTAGGGCTTTTCTTTTTTTTAATTTTGTTTTTCTAGTGTATGCCCGAGGTCATTAAAGAACGGGCTTGGAAAAGAAATACTCTAGGTCGTTTGATTAGTAACAAACCTAGTATTTCTTCTTGTGAAGGCGGGGAGATCGAAGATTCTTCTTTTGAGAGCCCTGTCTTTGGAAATTTCAGCTTTGGAAACTTGACATTTAGTGAAGAAAGTACTCCTAGTCCTTTGGTAGTGCCAGAAATGGCAACTTTGAAAGATTTATTAAACCCAACTAGGACCTCTCGTCCGTCTTGTATCAAGTTAGCCGAAACCGAGGCAAATTATGAACTCAAACCTGGGACTTTACAGATGCTCCCAATCTTTTTAGGAAAAGAGAATGAGAACCCCTATTTTCATGTTAGGGAATTTGAGGAAGTTTGTAGTACTCTGAAAATTAAAAACCTTAGTGATGATGAGTTGAAACTTAGGTTATTCCCCTTTTCCTTAAAAGATAAAGCCAAATCTTGGCTGTATAGTTTGGATTCTGAGTCAATTGAAACCTATGACAAACTTACATCTGCCTTTATACATAAGTTTTTCCCAAGGCACAAAACATCGTCTATTAGGACACAAATCTGTACTTTTGCTCAACAAGAGAGAGAATCTCTATATAGGTATCTGGAAAGGTTCAATGACTTGTTATCTGAATGTCCTCATCATTGTTTAGAGAAAGTTAGGCTAGTTCAGATCCTCTACGAGGGTTTAGATTTTTCAACAACAACCATGGTTGAGTCCTTATGCACTGGTGGCTTTGAGAATAAAACTGTTGATGAGGCGATGAAATTTTTGAATGAAATCGCCGATAAGACCCAACAATGGGAAAATAGTAGGGAACCCAAGAAAACAGTTCTTCTAAGTAGAGGAAATGTCAATAGGATAGAAGGATATTATGAGTCAAATGTTAAAATAACTGCCATAGCCAAAAGGTTAGAAGCCTTAGAATTAGGTCATTCTGGTGGTAGTAGTGGTAAAATGGAGCCTTTTTGGGAGGGCCAGATGGTTGAAGAGAAAGCCAATGCTCTTTATAATAACACTAGATTTGAAAACCGGCAGAAGTTTGACCCATATTCAGAAACCTATAACCCTGGTTGGAGAAACCACCCAAACCTTTCTTGGTCCAAGGGACATAATCAAGGTCAGTCTAGTAACTTTCAGGTTCCCCCAGGTTTTGGCTATCATAAGAATCCTTCAGAACTAGCACAAACTCAGAACCCTTCAGATAAAAAGATCTCGAGTTTAGAAGAAACTCTCGCCTAGTTTATTAAAAGATCTGAAAAGATCAACCATCTGGTTGCGCAAGGGATAGAAGAAAGTAAAAAACATAGGTTATGCTAACTCCCAGGCCATTTCCGAGTTAAAAAATCAGGTTAGTCAGATAAATGAGACTTTGAGAGAAAAAGGAAAGTTTCCTAGTCAACCACAACCTAATCCTAGGGGGGTCCATCAAATATCTTTAGTTGGTGAGGAATCATCAAACCATCTGAAATCGATAAAAACCCTTAGGAGCGGTAAAACAATAGACAATAAGGTAGGCATGACTAGTGAACATATTGTAGCTCCACCTTCTACTTCTCAAGAGGAGGAACATGTAGCTGAGGAAACTGAAACAGTCTCTAAGGATTCCCAAGAAATTTCTGATAGGTCTACCTATGTGCCTAGAGCCCCATATCCACATTTGTTAGCCCCAACAAAGAAGGAGTCGACTTTCAACGAGATGATGGAAACATTTAAGCAGGTGAACATCAACATTCCGTTATTAGAAGCAATTAGGGATATGCCCGCTTATTCCAAGTTCCTTAAAGATCTTTGTACACGAAAGCGTAAGCTGAATGTCCATAAGAAAGCCTTTTTAGCTGGTCAAGTAAGTTCAATTCTTCTGAACCAAACACCCCCTAAGTATAAGGACCCTGGGTGACCCACCATATCTTGTGCAATTGGTAATCACATGGTAGATAAGGCATTACTTGACTTAGGAGCTAGTGTTAACTTACTCCCGTATC
Organism: Papaver somniferum; assembly: GCF_003573695.1. Taxonomy (NCBI): domain Eukaryota; kingdom Viridiplantae; phylum Streptophyta; class Magnoliopsida; order Ranunculales; family Papaveraceae; genus Papaver; species Papaver somniferum. Next base: position 91,481,244 of record NC_039360.1, on the reverse strand, counting down.
ATGTATACACCCAGCTAGGTCTTGGTAAGTTGAAACCGACTAAAATGACACTACAGTTAGCTGATAGGTCTGTCAAAGTCCCTCGTGGTGTGATAGAGGATGTTCTGATTGAGGTTGATAAGTTTATTTATCCAGTGGATTTTGTTGTTTTAGACACCCAACCAGTTCAGGACCCAAGTGCTCAAATCCCAGTGATTTTAGGTCACCCATTTTTAGCCACCGCTAACGTTGTCATCAACTGTAGGACCGGGCTTATGAACATATCCTTTGGTAATATGACCACTGAACTAAATGTCTTTAATGTTACTAGACAACTTCTGAGAATGATGAATTAGAAGAAGTGAATATGATCAGCACTTTAGTTAAGGATTTAGTTCAGGATAATTGGCATGATACTCTATTGGGAGATTCTTTAGATGAATTTGAGGAAACCATTCTCTTAGACCAGATATGTGATCAATCTTTAGAAAAAGCCCTTGAGTATTTTAAAGACTTTACGGACCCAGAAATTCAAGTAATAGTTAGAGGTTTGTCTGTGAGTAGTGAAAACCATAAGTTTGGGGGTAGTGATGGTTCTTGTGATCGTCAAGTTTCGCTAATTGGAGTCCCTAACTTGGGACTCGATCTTTGTGTGTCTGAGATATTACTTGAGTCTATTCAGACTCCGCAACCCGATCCTCCTGATACTGTCAAGGAGGTGGCCCGGTTATTAAATACCAGTATTTCAGATGAATCTCTTTATCGAGACACACATATGAAGCTCTCTTATGTCCCCCGGATAAACCCATTTGTCTTAACAGAAACCTTAGATGAGTATGTGCTCCTTCTATTCATTTTTCTAAACCAGTGCAGTTGTCTCATTTTTGTGTTAGCCCTTTTTGGTCTTATGGACCCACAATTATTTCGACTATTGGTATACGACTTTGGAAGGTGACAATTCATTTTGAGGTATTTGATCTCTAGATAAAGACTTTAAATTTAGCATTTTCTGGGAGGCACCTACGCTCATGCTTACGGTAATATCCTTCCTTATTTCTTTTCCATCAAGTGGTAACAGTTTCTCCTTGTTCATGTTTTTAATTTTATCTTTAGAACATTGAGGACAATGTTAGATTTAAGTTTGGGGGTAAAGGAGAAACTTCTAGCGTCACATGGTATCCGGTTAGCGAAGCTTACATTCAGGTTCTCACCGAAAAGATAGAAATTAGAAAGCTAGGGATAACAACCCATTGAGACATTAGAGAAAAAGACATTGAGATCCTTGAAATTCAAGAGAGAACTTGTTCCTTTTGGAGGGTAACCGTGATGGACCTAACCATACATGATGGAAAGGCAAGTAGGTCAGGGAAATGCCAGAAAGACAAAGCAACCTCACAATGTAATCTTAGTTACTGGATTGCGACTCTCTCTCAGTAGAAACTTATCATCATCAACAAGCGGAGCGACATCAAAATCCATGAAGAAAGTTGAAGACGTTTTAGGTTTAGAAGCAACAATATAAGAGAATAATTCAAAAATCAAAATTGAAGTTATAAGAGAAAATGATATAAGTTGTTAGAATCCATGATACCAAGACATCACAAGTTGCGAAGATCCAAGTTTTGAAAGTCCTTCTCTCATGGCCATGTAAATTGTTGTCTTGTAATTTTTGTTTCAAAAAAAAAAAAAATTAAAAAAAAAAACAAATGAAAAAAAACAAATGAAAGAAAATTCATCGTTACGTTTTGTTCAATAAGGCCAAAGGGAAGTAGAAATTTATAAGTCAAGCAAGAAATCGAAGAGAAGAGTTAATTGTCAAGGTTCTATGAGGTTCGATAGTTTATCATCAACAGTTGAAGACAGAAGAAGACGTTGTTTTTACTGAGCACTATGAGAGAGTCGAAGAAAGATACATTTGGTTGCTTTGTTAGTCCGCTTTCAATCTGGCATAAGATCTTTCTAGCACTGGTTTAACTCATCACACGTAATTAGTCCAGATGTGTAGCATATGTCCCTCTAATCTTTATCTCTCTCCTAATCTTATCCAGCTGTAAAGCAGCGGACGCATCTTACAATTTTTATGTAGCTGTGTAGCGGATATCTCTTTATCTAGCAGTGTTGCGGATGTGTCTCCCTTTTCTTCAGTCAGCTTTAGAGCTGACATCTTTAATTTCTCTGGAATTCTAGTTACTTGGAGATAGGTTGAGAATATGTATGTCCTCATAGCTCTTTGGATACTTGTGACCAATTAGAAGTAATGGTTTTGTGGGTGCACCTCTGGTAAACCCTCCCGAGACTAACTCGGTTTTATTTTTTTAGTTTTGCTCGAGGACTAGCAAATAATAAGTTTGGGAGTATTTGATAGACGCATTTATGTGTCTAATTTGTCCTCAATATTTCGTATTGTTGGTACTCATTTTCGTCCTTATTATGGTGTTTTGTGTATTTTTAGGTATTTTTGGAAAATAAATATTGTTGGAAAAATCGGCTCGAAAAATCACTCGGAACACCCCCGGAGGACACTTGCTATACGCAGCCCAGATTTGGTTAAGAGGCACCACAATTATTAAGGGGAACCTAAATTACTAAGGGGCACCCCAGGTCACCCCCAAACCAGGCAGCTGCTATTCGCACCCCACAGCTGGTTAGGGGGACACCATCTTCTTCGTTTGAAAATTAAATTTGGCGGGAAAAAGAAGCACTGAAACTGGATGAAGTTTCGATCGAAATTTGAAGCAGTTCTGGGTAGACTAAAGGGCTGAAACTTAATGGGTAGTTGTGATATGTCCTAACAAAGATGGTATGGGTGTTTGTTTCGACCCAGTTTGGCTGGAATTGCCGTGGTGAAGAAAACAGGGAGTACGTGGCCGGAAAACTCCATCACGGGATTACAACAAATTGAAACGTGTACTGCTCGTGTTTGGATGTAGTTTGGACTCTGCAGAGGCGTGTATAAGGAAAATAAGGAAGGTTGGACAGCTGCAGATGCTCGGATGAAGAAAAAAATATCCGGAGAATATTTTTTATTTACTGCCGAATAATAGAGAATTTGTGGTATTTAACTCGAGATTCGAGGGGGCTGTTGAGTATAAATAGGCTGCTGGGATATCATAGAAGGAGATGGAGAGTTTGGGCGGAGTTTAGAGCATCACAGAGGCGTGAAATCAGAGTTGCAGAGACGTGTTTTTTGCTGGTGCTGTGAAGAACACGAAGAACAACGACCCACCAAAAACTGTCGTTCATACAATAACAGCGACACTTTGTAGGCAGACTTATTTTCTACAGTAAAAACGACAGTTCATCTTTATCATTCTCTGTAACAGTGTAATTGCAACACTTATAACTGTTGCGAATCTCTGTATTAGCTCTTTTCACCTCTTTTTATACACTTTTGAGCTATGAACCAATATTTTGAGCGAGTGAATAATATGAGGAGCTAAACCCAACCTTCGGGGCGATGGAGGAAGCCATTCTTCCAATAATTATGTGGTAAAATTTATTTAAAATTGTTTACGCAATTCTTTTATGATTATTTGCACCGAATGAAAATTGAGTAAATGATTTTTATTAATTAGTTGTGTTTTCTCTTGATGAAGTATGCTTAGTTTAGGACTTTTGATACCTCATGCTTGCGATTAACAATTAATGTTTTGAAAATCTAGTTAAGGCAATGATTAGAATCACAAGTTCTTTTAAATTGGAGTAATATTGTCTAGAATTGCATGATAAAAATTAGCATTGAATCACATGAATATTGGTGAATGGTGAAATCCTGAACCCCGGTTTCTCTAATTTAATCTTTACGTCAACTTTTACTTGCTTTATTTTCTTTATTCTTAAAATTTACATCTAAAATCACAACCTTCACAAGTCTTAACGAACCACTTTCTTACCACTTCTACAACCAGTGTAAAAAATACCATCAAGAGTCGGTTCTCCTTTAACCTATGTTTTTCCTAAAATCATTACGAGTTAACGACTTAAAGACTTCATTGGGACACTGAAGCCAGACCCAACTGTTTTCTCTGTAGTTGCGTGTTCTGATCTTACTTTGTTCTATCATATTGAGTACTATCTTCTCTAAGATTCGCTCGAGATTTGACCTCTGATAGGTATGATAAAAAAAAAAGTCACAAACATCTTCGTCTCATCTTTTGTGATTCCACAATATCTTGTTTCGCTACAATACGATTAAGATTATTGTGAGGTGATTGATATTACTAGGTTGTTCTTCGGGAATATAAGTCTGGTGTATCAATTGGTTCTTGTTCACCATGATTTATCAAAAGAGTAACAAAAACTGATAGGTATTTCTGTGGGAGACATATTTATCTATTCAATAGACTTTTCTGTGTGAGACAGATTTGTTTATCAAGTCTTCGAATTTGGGTCGTAACAACTCTTAGTTGTGGGTGAGATCAGCTAAGGGAATCAAGTGCGCAGAATCCGGCATGGTTCAAGAGGCGTAAGGAACGCGACTGTACCTTAATCAGTGTGAGATTGGTTAGGTCTCAACTACATTCCAGTTCGAAGTTAACTTGTAGTAGGCTAGAGTCTGTAGCGGCTTAATACATTATGGTGTTCAAATCTGGACTAGGTCCCGGGGTTTTTCTGCATTTGTGGTTTCCTCATTAACAAAATTTATAGTGTCTGTGTTATTTCTTTTCCGTATTATATTTTTATATAATTAAAATATTACAGGTTGTGCGTAGTTCAATCAATTCGTGAATCCAGCCTTTGGTTGTTGATTGAAATTGATTTACGCTTGGATATTGGTCTTGCATATGTGATTTATGGATCATTATGTAAGGGGGGTGGTTTTCATTATAAGATGGAAGTATTGACTAAGGGGCAGTGATACATATCACCATAGTATTATTTCAAAGTTGTGATGCAATTGGACTTTGATTCTATATAATAATAATATGACACTGAATAACAATGTTTGAGAACTTTCATTTTCATATTGTTATGGCTACGGATCTTCAACAACAACGATGCTGAGTTGAACACATTCAGAATCGATGGAGAACTTGAAGTAACGAAGAATTCAAGGAAGTTGAAGAGCCAAGGAAATCAAGCATGATGGATCAGAAGCTACAAAGTTTATTTATTTTTTAATCCATATGTATTGATAATTTTTTTCACTAAATTGACAAAGGGGGAGATTGTTAGATCATTGCTCGGTCGAACTCGCAAGTGTTGCTATCTCAAACTTGTTTGTCAAGTTTAATTGATCAAAACTATACACTTGATTTCTAGTCTACTTATAATTATGTCTCGGATTAGGATAAAAGTGTGTAGTTGAGCTTTAGACTTCACGGTTTTCACCAATTGAAGAAGAATATCTACTAAAGAGCTTAGAGGAACTTCATCAACAAAAGGTATGTGGAGACTAAAACTTATCTACCACTCAGAAGTTTATTCTATTCTATCTTCCAAAGAAACTAAGTCGTATAGCTATTATAGGCTTTTACATTATACACATTTGATATATTGAGCAGAGTTTATCTCGTTTATCTATTTCTCAAAATACATGTTGAAAGCTTTTAGTTTAGCATAAGTTCATCGTATACTTGACAAGTTTAGTTGGAGACAATTTATTTGTTGGAAACTATATATTAACTCAAAGATGATCATGTGAAAGTTACCTTGAACATCTTACATGATTTGTGTGAGACAATCATTTGATGTCAACTTGGGAAGTTTCGTATTGATCGATTAATCACTTGAAAATTACTTGAAGATAGTGGTATGTGTAAGATCACTATTGTCGTCTTCTAAGGATGTTTCAACGGTTAAATGAGAGTTTTAGAACGACTACTACGTCTGGATATAATGCAGGATGTATACATTGTATGTTGACTGTGCAAGTCTAGTTCAGGTACAGAACTATCGTTTGCGAACCTTGTTTGCGAACTAGTTTACCTGTGAAAAGGTCTGGAGCTGTTATTCGCTTACCCTGTTTGCGAACGGCTAGACAAGGCCAAGTACGGAATTGTTGTTCGCGTACTCAGTTTGAGAACACGGTGGTCAAGTTATAATATTGGTAAGTGTGATTTTCATACTCATGAACTCAGCTTCATCTGCGAACTCAGTTTGCGAACTAAAGTTCCTGGAAATAAGGTGTGCGAACTTGTTTTGCAAACCATGTCATTGTGTTCATGAATTGTTTCTTGTATAAGTATTTTGTGCAATTACAAACCAAACAGATTTTGTTTCAAATGGTTCATATATATTTCTATGAGATGATGAACATTTGAACAACTCTCTTGAAACACATTTAGATTCATTTAATTATCTATCATGATTGATTTATCATCATATTTTATCTAGAAGTGTTAGATGAATATGGATAAGTTATAGGTGTTAATATGGATAACTTGGGTTAACTATTATTGATCCAACAAGGTATACACTTTTGGGTACGGTTCATCCATATCTAAATATAGCATTTGTGTGTATCAAGTTAATATCATGTAACAGTGGATATTGATTGCTTAGTTTATAAGAAGACTTAGCTTGAATCTTAAATCAGGAGTTCATCTAACGGTGAATATCAATTTCTTTTTACTACGATTTCTTAGCTTTGATCGTAAGCAAACCTGATTTGAAAGACTATATAAGGGAGAACTTTAGCAGCTGGGAAACCTAATCCCGACACGCTTGTGTATCCTAGTTGCAAACTAGAGTCGAATCTCCTTTAACCTAGGTTTCCCAAAACCATTATTAGGTTAACGACTTGAAGACTTCATTTTGGATTCGTGAAGCCAGATCCAACTATTTTATCTGTAATTTCGTATTCTGATCTTACTTGTTCTATCATATTGAGTTTTATATTCTCTAAGATTTACTCGAGAATCATCTCCGATAGGTAAGATATAAAAAGTAATCACAACAGTTCTTCGTCTCAAACTCTTGTGATTCCGCAATAACTTCTTATGTTAATCAATTAGGTTCTTGTGAGGTGACTAATATTTCTAGGCTTCTCTTCATGAGTATATGACCGGATTATTAGTTGAGTTTCTTGTTCACCTTGATTTATTTAAAGACGGAAACAAAACAAGAATAGACATATCTGTGGGAGACAGATTTGTTTATGAGTCTTCGACTTTGGGTCGTAGAAACTCTTAGTTGTGGGTGAGACCAGCTAAGGGAATCAAGTGCGCAAAATCTTGCTGAGATTCAAGAGGCGTAAGGAACGCGACTGTATCTTAATCGGTATGAGTCTTGGTTAGGAATCAACTACATTCCAGTCCGAAGTTAACTTGTAGTAGTCTAGAGTTTGTAGCGGCTTAATACAGTGTGGTGTTCAAATATGGACTAGGTCCCGGGGGTTTTCTGCATTTGCGGTTTCATTGTTAACAAAATTTCTGGTGTCCGTGTTATTTCTTTTCTGCATTGTATTTGTTTATATAATTGAAATATCACAGGTTGTGCGTAGTTCAATCAGTTGATAAATCCGACCTCGATTGTTGGATAGAACTTGATTGACACTCGACCATTGGTCTTTGGTACCATCCGAGTTATTTTCGTATCAATCAGTCTCACAGATTTTATCTAGTTGATTTACTGATTTTATTGAGAAAGAGATAAAGATCTTTGATATCTTTCTTGATTGAGTCTCACTTTTAAGTTGGTTCTCTCGGAATTATATTCGATTTTAGTCCATACAGATTGTCGAACAAAATATTGGGCGTGGTTGTTATACCCCCGCATTTTCAGATAAGTTGTATGTTTACATGGATAAAGGGATATTATTAGTGTTTCTTATGGATAATAGAGGAAAACCCTTTTAGGTATCTAAACACTTAAAAGTCTTAGGAAATATAAGCTACCAAGTTGACTGGTGATGGAAACCTCGCTTCCTAATGGTGACAGAATCCTCGCTCCCACGTTGTGAAGCAGAAACTTTAGTGCGAACAATTTGCGACATGTTAATGGTGTAAATGTTATCTGGTAATGAAAACCCATTTTCCAATTGGTTGTTTTTTGTTTAGCATGTGTTTGGTAACATTTAATTTCAATGGAATTAGCCATTTTCCCATGGAAATAACATGTTTTTCCTCGTTTCATAACAAATCTAAATTCATTGAATTATGGGCCCATCTAATAAAAAGTATGGTCTAAAATCTGTTTTTAATTTCCATGGAAACACTTTCTTTGCCTCCCCTTGGAAACTATTTCAACGGAACACACTTTCATTGGTTTTCTTTCCCTGTTATCAAATACAACCTTAAAATAATACAACCTTAAAATAATTATGTTTAACTATACCAGTCAGCATCACCTACGTAGTTACGTGGTCAACACTTTAGAAACCCAAAATACTTGTACCTAAAACACTTGGGCCCAAAACACGTATCATTCAACAATTCACCTTTAAAAATAAAATTATGGCGCAATCTATTGATAATGATTTGTTGTTTTTCATTCTTTAGTATAGATTTAGTTGAGGCATGCAATATCTTGGAGAAAACTAACAGATGAAGAATTGGTCTAAATGATTGAGAAAACTTATTAAAATGATGATGCCAAAGTTCAATTAGATTTACTTTGATGCTTGGAAACCATCTGTCACAATGGAACATGTTGGTTTTGTAAATCCTCATTCATCATGTTATTGATTTTGTGTAATTGTTTTATCATAGTTTGTTTGTTTTATAAAAATTTTGGATGTATATATTGAGTTTATTTTCATCGAAGTTATGTGTATAATCTACTTATCTCTGGCTATCACGATATTCTCCCTGTAGAGTTTATTGAAAATTATCACACCATGACATTTGTTAAGATTGAGGGAACACACTCCAGACAAGTTACCCATTGCAAGATATTCATGTTTGTGATTCTTTTGAAGTTCTGGTGGGTGTTCATATTTTCCCATCAAAGCTTTCTGTTATAGGAATTTGAGTTGTTAGTTGTAATCAAATTTCAGTCTCTGACTAGCTTAATAGTAGTTAAAATCAAATTAAACCTCAAGGTGAACTATCACCTTATAATGCATGGGATGATGTTATCACTATAAGGTTATATATAATCAATATATATATATAAATTTCCTCATGTGGGCACAAGATTATTTTTGTATTAATTTTCATGGAATGTATTATACATGCTCTACCTTAAAATAACTTATAATCCACGCAATCATTTATAATGTACGAGATCTCTCATAATTCATGCACTCACACTCAAATTAAGTCACCATATAGTGCATGGATTCATCTTATACTTCAGCAGCCTACCTGAGATTATTTTTATATTTTCACGAGGAAACATAAATTTACTTAATGAAAATCAAGTTTTATACCTTAAGGTCAACTCCCTCTCAATAATGCATGGGATAATCTAAAAGTTCATTGAAAACATACAATCTTTAAGTAAGTTAAACTTAATAAGAACTTAACTTAGAAGACTATATAATAAGAACTTAGTTTTGAGTAAATTTATTATGATGCAAAGAGCCAAATTACCGTTGCCTACGCATCAAGCACAAATCTAATAATTATTTTAAAAACAAGTTCATCCACTCACATTAAACGCGCCATTAACTAGAATGCAGAAGATATTTGCAGTAGGGAAGAACAAGTACCTCAACAAGGATGGCAGGTTAGCACTGATAAAATATGCTCTACAAAGTCTTCCTACTTATTATCTTTATTTACTTCATCTGCCTGCTTCTGTGGAGAAAAATCTTAACACCATCATGAGGAAGCTTTTATGGGGGGTAACTGATAATGAAAACAAGATGAGATGGGTTTCTTGGAGTAAAGTAAGCAAGCCAAAAGAATATGGAGGTATAGGCATTAGGAATTTGAGTGTTGTTAATAAGTCTTTAATGGATAAATGGTTGTGGATAAACTCTAAGGAAAAACATGCATTGGAGGAAGATTATGGATGAAAAGATTAAATCTAACCCAAAATTCTTGGTGCCAGATGAGGAGAGGTGCATTATTGGGAGGAGTATGTGGCATATGATCTTAAAAACTAGAAGGGGTATTCAAGAGTGTATGGAGATTATAGTTAAGGGAGGGAATGAAACTATATTCTGGCATGATTGGTGTTTTCAAAAACCCATTTTTAAGAGTAAATATCCAAGATTATTTAGGATAACTCTTCAGAAACAGTGTACCATGGCCGAATTAATGGTAAATGCTTGGAGTTTATCTTTTAACAGAGTTTTAAACCATGTAGAGAGAATTGATTTACTAGGATTAAGAGATAATCTGGATTCCATAGTTTTGCATGATGGTGAAGAAGAATTTTTAGATGGTGATTTCTCCTCAAAGAAGTTGTATGATTTGTTGATAGAAATATTTGTGTGCTTCGCAATAGGAAACCAGAAACCCTTCATCACATATTTATTCATTGTTCTTGGATTATAGATATTGGAGTTATTTTATTAACTCGTGCAGGATAAGCTGGGTGATGTCGTTCTCTTTCGATGCTTTACTGCAAATCTAGGGCACTTTCAGATTTAATGATATCAGGAAGGAGCTATGCAAAGTTATTCCTTTTGTTGTTGTATGGATGGTTTGGATAGAAAGAAATGACAAAATTCATGGAAGAAGACCTAAATCTAAAAAGGAGGTCAAGATGGTTATTAAGCAGACATTACATCCGTGGACTTATGATCTGCAGACTTTCAGATCTTACACTCTGGACCGAATTTTTAATCAATAAGAAATAATCTTTTGATTGTGTAGTTTTCAGTTCCTGTTGCTTTCTTGATTTAGCTAGATCCTAGAATCTGGCTTTCTACAATATGTAAATATTTCTCTTTTCTTAAGATATCATTTCCTTTTCCAAAAAAGAAACAAACAATTGCTTTAAAAAGAAGAAAAAAACACTAATAACTCCTACTCCTATGTTAACAGCTACTCTTCTGTGTTAACTAAGCCCTATTCGGATATAGTAGATCACTGATTTTGGGCCTTTGTTTGTTTTAGATGTGAAGTTATGTTACCCATTTGTAAGGCCCGTCCCAATTTTTTTTTAGGGTACTTGTGTCATTTTACTCTCGAGGATAAAATAGTCATTTTTTCTTTATAAGGTATTTTGGTGAATTTGCATGGTTTATGATGGTTGCTATAAATGTTTAGGGTTGGTGTGGTAATTAATCACGTTAATTCCTTTGAAGTTTAAACCAGTTTTGGTATATTAGTATTTTAGTAATCATATGCAGGTATCGCCTATAGGCTTTTGCCGTTTCATTTTTATTTATTTTTGTGACAAATAAACGAGTAAATGAAAAATATAAATAGGAGAAAAGGATTTAGTTAAGGTTCTATATGGAATTGTAAACAAAGATCTTCTCCATGCGATACCAAGTATATGCTTATCACAAGTCAACAGAGTTCTTCATGTTCATACGCACTGAAAATATGTTGGAATTATTTTGTTAAGTTTTTGGTTTTGTGTCGACACTGGGTAAGCTAGGAACTGATGTTTAGGTTTAATAGAAATGAAAATTCCCTAATAAGACGAATCTATGTTGACATTTGACATCTTAGACTTTCTTTGTTTTACTTTCTAATTAAGTTAGTGGCTTTGCTTGATTTACGCCAGAGAATAAATTTAGTGTGCTGTGAGATTTTGGTAAAGGGAAGGAAATCTTATTTGCAGTTAATGCCTTGCTGTGTGTCAATTCAAGAGTGGGTGGACTTGATTTTAAGGAATAAGAATTTTTCTAATTAACGGACTGGTGTAGACCATTTTGAGGGAAGAGAAAGGGAGAGAGGGCATAAAAAGTTAATTAGTCGACTGAGAAAAGGAGAGTTACGGTGTCCATATTCCATGTTCGCGTGAAGTCCTTAGAAGATTTATCCTTGCATTAAAGATAATTATTACTGCCCATTATTGGCTTTTCTGAAGACGTGATTCTCTTCTTGGGTGTTACCAAAGTTGGTCTTTCTGTATCGTTCATATCTTTATTTGGCTAGCGATTTGAGGTAGGCGCAACAAAATCAAAAACCTTCTTTTTATTTAAGTTTCTTTTAATTAATTTTATTTTGTAAGTTTTGATTCATATATGAATGATAATCGATGTTGTGAGTATGGTTATGTATGTTGGGCTGCGGTCCATAGATTGTGATTCTTAAAAACAACTATGATGGGATACGAGATATCCTTGGGAACGGTTTTGTTCCCTAAACCCACGTGGGGCTCCCTGGGGCGAGCGGATTTGATGTGATTGATTTGATTGTTCTTATGGATGTGGTGTTTCCATGTAATTGTGATGATATTAACCATGCTAGTTGTTTTAAAACGAATTGAAAACGTTTGATAAAATGTTTTGTTGCTTCTTTTCCTACTGGGTGTCACAACTCACGTCGTTTAATGACAAAAAAATTCCAGATTTTATGGCACCACAAGGAGTTAATGGCGGAGAAGCGTAGAGATCGGTTTTGGTGCTATTATTAGTAGTTTGCATAGGATTTATGATTGGGATTGTAATAAAATATCATCAACTCTTTTAGATGATTTAATTAGTTATTTATTGGTTATTAAAGCTTTAAAGATTATTGGATTAATGTATAACCAAAGAAAACAATGCTTTGTTTAGACTACTCTATTTGATTGAATAATGGAAATTTCTGGATCATGTCAGTTTGACTGTCTATCATAATTATTATATAATACGTTTTTGTTTCATTTTTTTATGTTACATGTACAAATCTCTCAATATGTACATATAAAAATTTCATAATTTTCTGAGTTCCAGAAGTATTTTTAAATCAATTGTTTTCACCGTACAAGGATCAGACGTTTTCTGTCAGATTCAATTTTACTGAAGTTGTCTATTTTTTTAAAATATTCTATGTCATGTTTTAGCCTTTAAAGTCTATCGAAAACTCAAAGATGGTTATTTTATCTTTTCATAATGATCGACCAAAGAAAATTTGAAGTTTTGAGTGAATTGATATGATTTTTCTAAAACGAATCGTCACTGTTGTGCGTTTCTGCAGTACTGGTCAACTACTCGTTTGACTATGGTCAAAAGGTATTTAAGATAAACTAAAAATCCTAGAAATTTTATTACTGGATAGGCGATAAGTTAGGATTCAGAATATATAATTATAATAATTTATGGATTCGTATTGGACTCGGTAAAATTATTTGAGTGACCTGGCGTCAATTCCTGTTTTATGAATCTTTCTTAAAAACGTAATTATTTTGGATTTAATCTGGAACTTTTAACGGTGAAATTAATTTTTCTGATAAAGTATATTTCTTTAGGGTTCATATAAATTAAAAACCACATCAAATTAACGGTTAGATGTTCCGAAAAGAATTTTTATGTATCCGCTGCAACAGATTTCCTGAATTAAACATAAATAAAGATTAAACAAAGAATTAGTCGTTTGGACTTGGGCCAAGTATGGAAGTCAGGGCCTGATATTAAAAGTGACATTTCGAGTTTTGGGTTTGGATTTGGATCGGAATCCAGGCCCGAAATTTGGGGTGTTACAGTTTGGTATCAGAGCTAGTCTGATCCTTTGGGCAGGCTAGTTTCTGAATAAGTCGGTACGTCTATATGCTTGAATGTGAAATTGTTCGTGTATCTGTTGATTGTTGTTGTTTGATTGCGTAATAGGTTACACTTCTTTTGCATAGATAATTCTCTCGGTGTTACTTATAATTTAATGTCCTTCAATCAGGACATGTCTCGTCGTACGAATGGTTTAGCCGTCCCACATGATGAGGGCTTCGGTGAGGTTGTTCGTGCTTTGAATGCTGTTGCTCAAGCGATGCAACAACAAGTGAATCTTAATCAGAATGCACCTCCTCCCCCTCCACCACCTAATCAACGAGCTTTGTTAGTTAGAAGGTTTAGTGAACAAAAGCCCGATTCCTTTAAAGGTAGTCCTGATCCACTGGTTGCTGAAGATTGGATAGATAAGATTGAGAAAATATTCACCCTTTTAGGCGTGAATGACGAGGATAAGCTGGATCTTGCTGTTTTTACGCTTGAGGGTGAGGCCACTCGCTGGTGGGATTTGACTCGTCGTTCTAGGAATGACGGTCTGTTTACCTGGGTGGAATTTCGACTCGCCTTCCTAAATAAGTACTTTCCACAAACTGCACGAAACCAACGCATGATCGAGTTTATGCAGTTGACTCAGAGAAATATGACCGTAGCACAGTACCAAGCCAAGTTTGAAGAACTTTCTCGTTTTGCTATTCATCTGGTGGAGAATGAAGAGCTGAAGGCTTTTAAGTTTCAGGAGGGACTTAGACCTTCAATTAAGGGTAGGTTGTCTATTTTGAAGATTACTTCTTATAATGAGATAGTGGAAAGAGCGATGATTGCTGAGAGAGACATTGAGGAGGCAAATCGAATTAGAGAACGTCACAATGGGGATAAGAACAAGAATAAAAATAACAACCACCCATACCAGAAGAAAGGAAATGGACCGAATATGGAGCTTCCTGCACCTTCGTGTTATCATTGCAAGCAACCTGGACATTTTAAGAGGAACTGTCCTGCACTTATTTCTCAGAGGAACCAACAACCCTTTATACCTCAGAACCAACGTCAAGGTTATCAGCAGAACCGTCCTCAGAACAATCCACCACAATACCAAGCTCGACAGCCCCCTCAACAACCTAAGGCGTTCAACATTGCTCATGTTGGTCAGGATCCGGATAACTCAGTCGTTGAAGGTACATTCTTAGTTTACAATTCTTGGGCTAAGATATTATTTGATACTGGTGCTACTCATTCGTTTATTGCTTCTTCGTTTGTTTTGTCATTGGGTTTGAAAACTGAATTACTTGATGGGTACTTAGGCGTAGCTAGTGCGATAGGCAGTAGTGCACGTATTGACCGCGTGGCACGAATGTGTGTAGTACGTATAGCTAGGCATGAGTTTTTGATTGACCTTTTTGTGATGAATATGTCTGGTTATGATGTAATACTGGGTATGGATTGGTTATCTGCTCATCATGCTGTTTTTGATTGTTTTCAAAAACGTGTGACTCTTCACTCGGACGAAGGGTCAGTTGTCCACCTTACCGGAACTCGTAGTTTTGCGTCTCCCCTTATCTTGTCGGAAAGACATTTCCGACAGACTCATTCTAGAGGTTTCTTTATCACTTAGTGATGATAGGAGATGAGCAACAAGATTCTGTCTCTACTATGGGTATTCCAGTGGTAGAGGAGTTTGAAGATGTTTTCCCTGAGGAATTACCAGGTTTACCCCCAAGAAGAGAAATGGACTTCACTATTGAAGTTCAACCTGGTACTTCTCCAATTTTGATGGCTCCTTATCGAATGGCACCTATGGAGTTAAAAGAACTAGATAAGCAACTACTCGAGTTGGAAGCTAAGGGTTTTATTCGAGGTAGTACGTCACCTTGGGGTGCACCAGTCCTTTTTGTGAAGAAGAAGGATAACTCGCTGAGATTGTGCATCGATTATAGAAAACTCAACGAAGTTACAGTGAAAAATAAGTATCCCTTACCTAGGATCGAGGATTTGTTTGATCAGTTGAAGGATTCTCAGTTTTTCTCAAAAATTGATATGCGATCAGCTTATCATCAACTCCGAATCAAGGAAGAAGATATTCCAAAAACCGCTTTCCGAACTCGATTTGGACATTTCGAGTTTGTGGTGATGCCATTTGGACTTACAAATGCTCCAGCGGCATTCATGGATCTTATGCATCGAATTTTTCGACCGTACTTAGATAAATTTGTAGTGGTATTTGTAGATGACATTCTTATCTATTCACGGTCACGAGAAGAGCACGAGGAACACTTGAGATTAACATTGCAGTTGTTGAGATCTCATCAGTTATACGCTAAGTTGAGTAAATGCGACTTCTGGCTTTCTGAAGTTCAGTTTTTGGGACACGTGGTATGTAGAGAAGGAATCAAAGTGGACCCAGCTAAGGTTGAAGCGGTTACCAAATGGGAAAGGCCAAAGAACGTGTTTGAGATTCGTAGATTTCTAGGCTTAGCGGGTTACTATAGACGATTCATTCAGGACTTCTCAAGTATTGCTTCACCACTGACGAAGTTGACTCGAAAGGATTCCAAGTTCGAGTGGAATAATGATTGCGAGGAGGCTTTCTCCATGCTCAAGGTTAAATTAACTACTGCACCAGTTTTGACAACACCGGTAAGTGGAATTGGTTATGTGATATTTTCCGATGCATCGTTGAAGGGTTTAGGATGTGTTCTTATGCAAGAAGGAAGAGTGGTAGCTTATGCCTCAAAACAACTAAAGACACATGAATTGAATTACACAACTCATGACCTCGAGTTAGCAGCTATTGTGTTCGCTCTGAGGTTGTGGAGACATTATCTGTATGGTGAGAAGATAGACATATTTTGTGACCATAAGAGCTTGCAGTATATTTTTACCCAACGATATTTGAACCTGAGACAGAGGCGTTGGGTGGAATTTCTTAAGGATTACACGTATACTTTCCATTACCACCCAGGAAAGGCAAATGTGGTAGTAGATGCTCTTAGCCGAAAATCGAGGGCCAATGTAGCAAGTATGACTCTTCATACTTGGGATTTGTGCAGACTTATGGAGGAAGGTGACTTGGGCCCTGACGAGATGATTTACAATATTATAGTTGTTCCAGAGTTACAACAACGGATTGTAGAATCTCAACAGACTGATAGGGAGATGATTTCGATTCTTGCTCAAATGGAGAAAGGAGAAACACCAGAAGGTTGGACTCAAACTGATGGTGTATTTCTTTTTATGGGAAAACTTTTTGTGCCAATCAAATTGAGGATGGAGGTACTAGAACAGGCTCACAATTCTAAATTTAGTGTTCATCCGGGAGGATCGAAGATGTACCATGACATGAAAAGGCAATATTGGTGGAAAGGTATGAAGAAATATGTTGCCTTGTATGTGTCGAGATGTCTCACTTGCCAACAAGTGAAGATTGATCATCGGAAACCAGGAGGGTTACTTCAACCATTGCCCATCTCAGAATGGAAATGGGAACACATCACTATGGATTTTATCATGGGATTACCTAGAACTGCACATGGTAAGGATACTATATGGGTTATTGTTGATAGACTTACCAAGTCGGCACACTTTTTAGCAATCAAGAAGATTGATACGTTAGCCACGTTAAGTCAGAGGTATATCCACGAGATAATAAGGTTGCACGGTACACCGGTGTCAATTGTATCTGACAGAGATCCTCGTCTTACTTCTCAGTTTTGGCAGAGTTTACAGAAGGCGTTAGGTACACGTGTTTCACTTAGTACTGCCTTTCATCCCCAGACCGACGGGCAGTCTGAACGGGTAATTCAGATTGTAGAGGATATGTTAAGAGCTTGTGCCTTGGATTTAAAGGGAATTTGGAGTGAGAACTTGCCATTAGTAGAGTTTTCCTATAACAATAGCCATCAGGCTAGCATCGGTATGGCACCTTTTGAAGCATTATATGGACGACCTTGTAGATCACCAGTGTGTTGGACCGAGATCGTCGAACGTAACATTTTTGGACCGGATTTGGTACGAGAGACGACTGAGAAGGTTCAGTTAATCCGACGGAGGCTAATGACAGCTCAGAGTCGTCAGAAGAGTTATGCAGACAAGAGACGTCGACCTCTAGAGTTTACCGAGGGTGACTTGGTGTTGCTCAAAGTGAGCCCGAAGAGAGGAATTAAGCGTTTTGGCAAGAAAGGAAAGTTATCACCACGTTACATTGGGCCGTTTCAAATTATTCGACGTGTGGGTGCAGCTGCTTATCAGTTGGAGTTACCTCAGCGAATTGGGCACGTTCATGACACTTTCCATGTGTCAATGTTACGGAAGTACGAGAGAAATCCGTCTTATGTTATTGACCCTTCACATATTATTGCCTGGGAAGATTTGGAGATCCAAGAGGATGCTACGTACGTGGAGAGACCGGTTCGAATTTTGGATTTTGATGAGCAGGTGCTTCGCACTAAGACCATCCCTATGGTTAAGGTGCAGTGGCAGCGCCGCCAGGTTGAGGAAGCGACATGGGAGTTAGAGTCCGAAATGCGGAGCAAATATCCCGAGCTTTTCTAAGGTAACCTCTAAATTTCGTGACAAAATTTCATTTAAGGGGATAGAGTTGTAAGGCCCGTCCCAATTTTTTTTTAGGGTACTTGTGTCATTTTACTCTCGAGGATAAAATAGTCATTTTTTCCTTATAAGGTATTTTGGTGAATTTGCATGGTTTATGATGGTTGCTATAAATGTTTAGGGTTGGTGTGGTAATTAATCACGTTAATTCCTTTGAAGTTTAAACCAGTTTTGGTATATTAGTATTTTAGTAATCATATGCAGGTATCTCCTATAGGCTTTTGCCGTTTCATTTTTATTTATTTTTGTGACAAATAAACGAGTAAATGAAAAATATAAATAGGAGAAAAGGATTTAGTTAAGGTTCTATATGGAATTGTAAACAAAGATCTTCTCCATGCGATACCAAGTATATGCTTATCACAAGTCAACAGAGTTCTTCATGTTCATACGCACTGAAAATATGTTGGAATTATTTTGTTAAGTTTTTGGTTTTGTGTCGACACTGGGTAAGCTAGGAACTGATGTTTAGGTTTAATAGAAATGAAAATTCCCTAATAAGACGAATCTATGTTGACATTTGACATCTTAGACTTTCTTTGTTTTACTGTCTAATTAAGTTAGTGGCTTTGCTTGATTTACGCCAGAGAATAAATTTAGTGTGCTGTGAGATTTTGGTAAAGGGAAGGAAATCTTATTTGCAGTTAATGCCTTGCTGTGTGTCAATTCAAGAGTGGGTGGACTTGATTTTAAGGAATAAGAATTTTTTTAATTAACGGACTGGTGTAGACCATTTTGAGGGAAGGGAAAGGGAGAGAGGGCATAAAAAGTTAATTAGTCGACTGAGAAAAGGAGAGTTACGGTGTCCATATTCCATTTTCGCGTGAAGTCCTTAGAAGATTTATCCTTGCATTAAAAATAATTATTACTGCCCATTATTGGCTTTTCTGAAGACGTGATTCTCTTCTTGGGTGTTACCAAAGTTGGTCTTTCTGTATCGTTCATATCTTTATTTGGCTAGCGATTTGAGGTAGGCGCAACACAATCAAAAACCTTCTTTTTATTTAAGTTTCTTTTAATTAATTTTATTTTGTAAGTTTTGATTCATATATGAATGATAATCCATGTTGTGAGTATGGTTATGTATGTTGGGCTGCGATCCATGGATTGTGATTCTTAAAAACAACTATGATGGGATACGAGATATCCTTGGGAACGGTTTTGTTCCCTAAACCCACGTGGGTCTCCCTGGGGCGAGCGGATTTGATGTGATTGATTTGATTGTTCTTATGGATGTGGTGTTTCCATGTAATTGTGATGATATTAACCATGCTAGTTGTTTTAAAAAGAATTGAAAACGTTTGATAAAATGTTTTGTTGTTTCTTTTCCTACTGGGTGTCACAACTCACGTCGTTTAATGACAAAAAAATTCCAGATTTTATGGCACCACAAGGAGTTAATGGCGGAGAAGCGTAGAGATCGGTTTTGGTGCTATTATTAGTAGTTTGCATAGGATTTATGATTGGGATTGTAATAAAATATCATCAACTCTTTTAGATGATTTAATTAGTTATTTATTGGTTATTAAAGCTTTAAAGATTATTGGATTAATGTATAACCAAAGAAAACAATGCTTTGTTTAGACTACTCTATTTGATTGAATAATGGAAATTTCTGGATCATGTCAGTTTGACTGTCTATCATAATTATTATTTAATACGTTTTTGTCTCATTTTTTTATGTTACATGTAAAAATCTCTCAATATGTATATATAAAAATTTCATAATTTTCTGAGTTCCAGAAGTATTTTTAAATCAATTGTTTTCACCGTACAAGGATCAGACGTTTTCTGTCAGATTCAATTTATTGAAGTTGTCTATTTTTTTAAAATATTCTATCTCATGTTTTAGCCTTTAAAGTCTACTGAAAACTCAAATATGGTTCTTTTATCTTTTCATAATGATCGACCAAAGAAAATTTGAAGTTGTGAGTGAATTGATATGATTTTTCTAAAACGAATCGTCACTGTTGTGCGTTTCTGCAGTACTGGTCAACTACTCGTTTGACTATGGTCAAAAGGTATTTAAGATAAACTAAAAATCCTAGAAATTTTATTACTGGATAGGCGATAAGTTAGGATTCAGAATATATAATTATAATAATTTATGGATTCGTATTGGACTCGGTAAAATTATTTGAGTGACCTGGCGTCAATTCCTGTTTTATGAATCTTTCTTAAAAACGTAATTATTTTGGATTTAATCTGGAACTTTTAACGGTGAAATTAATTTTTCTGATAAAGTATATTTCTTTAGGGTTCATGTAAATTAGAAATCACGTCAAATTAACGGTTAGATGTTCCGAAAAGAATTTTTATGTATCCGCTGCAACAGATTTCCTGAATTAAACATAAAATAAAGATTAAACAAAGAATTAGTCGTTTGGACTTGAGCCAAGTATGGAAGTCAGGGCCTGATATTAAAAGTTACATTTCGAGTTTTGGGTTTGGATTTGGATCGGAATCCAGGCCCGAAATTTGGGGTGTTATACCATTAGTTACAAGTCTAATGTCTTTATCTATTAACCTCCTACTGTTTGTTTTGTCCAAATGATAGAACCATGTTTTAGGGCATACCATATAAGGAAAAAAACGGGTTATTAGATAGTAATCTTAAAAAACCCTTATCATATATTTTTCTTAATATCAAAACTGTCCTTATTTACATTTTTAAATTTTTTTAAAATAAAAAATGTGCAATTTTTAAATAATTTTTCTTTAAAAAAAAACTTATATATCTTTTTTCTTAAAATATATACAAAGGAAAATTACACTAATGTTGGATAAGTGAACATGCAAACGAAATCTCTGCTTAACTCAAAATTCTAAAAAAAAAATTATAACTTTATTATCAGAGGTAAATATGAAATTAAGTAATCTTCTTGGGTCCGGGTATTCTTTCCAAACAATAATCTCATGTTCTTTTGTTTCCTAGTCCATGTTCACCTATCCGACATTAGTGTAATTTTCCTTCTCAAACAAACTTCTTTGATAACTTGTGTTGTTATGGTGGAAATTCAGCACATTTGATTCTCCCTGGACCTAATTCTAAGCATAAGTGGGAGCATGGAAAGTTCAACATAGACGTGATATACATAGAAGCAAAAACCCTAGGATTCATAATTTCGAATTGCAACTACTTAAGCATCCTAAGAGCAACCACAATGGATGACCAAAACTATAATTTTGATCGAGAAATCAATCACAGTGATACTGACTAAAACCAAAAATCTAGACTAAAACTATAAATTGGAGTACATTTTGTCTAAAAGCTCGACCAAAACTATATTTGGTCGAGCGAAGGTTAAAAATGCGTTTGATTGCAGGCGCATATTAAACGTTCGTTTGGAGTGGGACGTAGATATAAACCTCGCCCCAAGTATAGACGCAGATATAAATTCCGTTTCACTGGGGCGAAAATATAATGTTGGTCCGATGGGGCGCAAGTATAAAGTTGGTTTGTTGATGGGCCAACTTATAAACTTGGTTTGTGTGAGGTTTTTAAATCTTCGCATGATGGAACGAAGTTTAAATGTACGTCTGAAGACCAGGCGTATTTATAGAGTCTGTTTCATTTTATACGAACAAATAAGATTCGTCCGTCGTCAGACGAAGTTATAATGTGTGTCTGGGTCAGACGTACCTGTAATCTTCGCCTGTGAGTGAGGCGCAGATTATATGATCGTTTCATTTCGGGCGTAGGTTATACGTGTGTTTGAGTATAATTTGCTCGTCCCTACTGTGTTTAACACTGACTATAAACTAAAAAATACCAAATTTTTTAATTTTTGCTCTTTGGTTTTGGTCGCACCATTGTGGATGCTCTAAGAGATCAGAAAGATTAACTAATGAATCTCACATACACATGATCAAGGTCGGAGAATAAAGTAGAATTTTGAGCTATACCGATCACATGCATACTGGATTATGATCGAGCGGAAGATGGGTTTCGCGAGAGTGAAAAGAAGGAGATACAAGAGAGGAAAAGGAGAGAACCTTTTTTTTTGGTTGAGATGTAATCGGGTTCGGGTAGACTATTTAATAATTAAAATTATCTTCAAGATCTGGACCGTGTGTACACTTTTATCCAACAGTTAAGAGACTTTGTCAAATCATGTGAGAGACAAATTATTTCTAAATTGTACTGTTAGCTCAGCTAATCTGCATGGCACTTTCAAACTGTTAGCCGTTGGATCAATGGGCACGCACCCCAAAGGGTCCAGGGTGTTCGGGTCAGCTTAGGTGCGCCTAAACAGCATGGTCAGAATAACTTCTGTTTAACACGAAGGTACTGTGGGGAAACATTGATCAAAAAAAATTGCTTGCTCAATAAATGCTCGTGTACCCCTGGAACACTGGTTACCAAATTGGCGTATTTGCTGGCAACCACTTATTAATAAAAAAACTCATAACCTGTGTCCCCGGAGAAAACAACTGTAACCTTTATTCTTCTATAAATCGGATAATAGTTAGGTAACTGAATAATGAGCCGCCACCAAGGGGTGAAAGCTGACCCACTTAATGGGTGAAAGCTGTAACCTTTGTTCGTTTCACTTCTTACAAATTGTACAAATACCTGCTGGGAAAAAAGCAAAGTGAGATTTGAGCCGAGGAGAATATCAAAAGGGGAAGTGCACAAAATAAAGCTAAAAGGAAAAGATCATACCTCCATCAAGTTTAAGTAAAGATCAAGGCCTACAGTTTTTTGTTCCATCTCAAACTGGTCTCTAAGATACTTCCACATCTGGGATCTCTAATCTGGAATGTTGAAAAACAAATACCGTCAAGGACGGCAAACCATAAAATGGTATAGTAGAACGCGACAAATTAATAATTTCGCTAAAATAATAAAAAAAAATTGTCCAACTAGACTTACAAAAGCTAAATTTCTTTAGCCCCAAGGCTATTAATTTTAGCGAAGTTTCGCTGTAGTAAGACATGAAATCACATTATATACTTCAAATGACGTAACAATAACCTATAAAAACAAAGAACTTTATGCTTCCGATTTTGATACTATTACAACAACAAAAAAGATACAGTAACCTAGAAACATATACATAAAAATGTTACAGTACTTCACTCAGCACTTATCAAGCATTTGACAAACTTGGGGACACTTTTTGCTTCAGCTATAATTGCAGTGGTTCGTCAATCTAATTAAAATCAGATGTTAATCAACATTCACGATTTATCTTCTAGAACAAGCAAAAAAAGAAAAAAGAACAACAATTTTGGTGCTGTAGTTGGGGGTTCAGAGAGCTCCAGCAAAATTTTAATATATATTATTTTGGCAAGCCTATTTGGGACCAGACATTTTATTATTTTGGCGAAGTTATTAGTTTATCGAAGTTCTACTGTAGTAGGTAGTAGGAAGAGTCCCAATCAGGAATTAATATCATTAGATCATTGCTGAACTAGCAAGATTCCTGTTTGAACTGTTTCCCAAACAACAAGCTTGCATTAAGAATTTTGAATGAGTATATGGAGTGATCCCAATTCCTGCAGCAGTTACCAAGTAAAATTTATAATTGCAGATACTTTAGAACTCATATACCTCTCGAAAAGTCCAAGCTTAAACATAACTTCACCAAGAGTAGAATTTGCTCTCTCAACTAGTTGATGCATTCTTTTTTCCGCATGATATAAGATCTCATTTTGTTCTTTCCACTATATAATTCCGTAAACGATGCAATTACTCCATCAAGCTGAAACGGACCAACTGGTAAGAATGTTTATCCTGATCAAAGGAAAAAGGAAAACTGAAGCATTCTGAGAGATGTACCTTACGGACATAGGAATCGAGAGCTATACTTTGACCAAGAACAAAACTAATCACACGAATACCATCGTTATCCAAATGCTGCAGCATTACATAGCCTAATCCACCTTGCATCCATGTGAGCAGATTCGAATTTTCTCTCACCTCGTAGTCTACATATCCAAAACAGCAGGAATTCAGGTACTCAATGAATTAATAATAGTTCAAGTACTCAATAAATTAACAATAGTGGGAGAAGGAGAAAAAAAGGATATTGCACCGAATAAAAAACTACTTCCAAACCAAAAACCTAAAAGAAACTTGGTGGAAGCTAATCACAATCGCATTATGTTTTATATAAACTATGACAAGGATTTGGGGTGTTGGTGTGTGGATAATCCGTGGTTGATGGTCCTACGCTCTAATTCATGCCTCGATTTGTAGCTCCATACATTTAGGGTGATGAAATCACAAACCTAGTTTTCATGCAAGTGCTTGAACCCTTCTCTCCACGTTTTTAATCGGTGAATGATCATAGCAGTTAGCCTTAATTTGCATCCCTTCTATTCAATTTTAAAAGCGGTGCCACCTCATCTTCAATTTTCACCTGAATACCCTCAATATTTAATTCAAGATCTTACACCAGTAAGAGGCACCCATCTAAATCCTAAATCTAGAAATTCCGAACCCTTTGGGAGCGGTGGGTCTCACTTGAACGAACATCCATGAAATGTTAATGGCGACACACAAGCGGTGTAATAGTTTGGTGTAAAAATCCCATGTACAAATAGCATTTCTGGAGCGCGGAAGTGCTAAGCACCACGCAGATTTAGGCCTGCACAGAAACCGAACCGCACCGAACCGATAATCCAACGGTCGGTCACGGT
Source organism: Papaver somniferum (assembly GCF_003573695.1). Lineage (NCBI taxonomy): Eukaryota > Viridiplantae > Streptophyta > Magnoliopsida > Ranunculales > Papaveraceae > Papaver > Papaver somniferum. The sequence goes on along the minus strand of NC_039360.1, from coordinate 91,456,517 downwards.
TTTAATTTTGATAACCGTTAGATTTTTGGATCGGTTATCGGTTTCACCCGTAACCGCACAGTAACCGCACCGTATAACCGATCATTTTCTTCCATTGATTTAGTTAGATCCTAGCCGTCAACTAAGTTAATTATAAACCTAAATAGACCTAACCCTAACATCTCTATCTCCGCCTTTGCCTCTTTTCCATCGTCTTTCTTCTTCATTTCTTACAATCACAGACAAGAACAACACCATTTCCATCTCCATGAGAAGTAGCAACTGCGCCACTTTCTTCTTCTTTTCATCTTAGTCACCATCTTCCTTTTGTTCCTCTTATTACTAATCAGAATCACAACTTCAGAAGTATAAAGTATCTATTTACCATCAAACCACAAGGATAATGGAACCCTAGATTTCAAATTGGGGGTTCTCAGATTAAACGATTGTGATTTTAGATCCAGTTTGGTTAGTCAGTAATTGAACTAGTTTGAATTCAATGTTTTTTAGTAATTGATACATTATTTTTGATTATCAATTCCCTGTATTCATAAAAAAAAATTGTTATCAATTCCCTGTATCCATTAGTATTTTTGGTTATCAATTCTCTGTATATACGATTGGGATTTTGTGGTTGAATACTCCCATGGCCTCTTGTAGTTTAATCATCCTAAAACTCTGCTATACAATCCTTCTCCTTCATGATATTAAGTGTATATAGGGCTGCACATGGGTCGGGTTGGGTCGGGTTTGGCCTCACCCACCACCCGACCCACTGCTGGTGGGTAATTGAACTTTTCACCCGCAACCGACCCACCATAACAATGGGTCGCTTTTCACCCGACCCACAATAAGGCGGGTTGGGTCGGGTCGGGTGGTGGGTTACCCGTCATATTTTATATCTTGCGGGAAATTGAAATCAATTTCAAATGAATCCCTAGATTTATTTAGAAAGTCAAGAACAATCAACAATACATAGAGTTCAACTAGTTGGGAACAAGTTTTAAGTTGATTCATACCTTTAGTTCACTAATCAAGATTCAAAAACAACGAATTGACGAAGGAAGAAGAGTCTCTGTGACTCTGTCTCTGAGAAGGAGAGAAGAAGAGGCCGAAGTGATAGGTGTGGGCTGCGAGTGCGATGCTTAGTTAGGGTTAGGTATTTTATTTTTTCAATCTAATGGCTGAGATTCATTCTAGGATAGAAAATCTAAGGGGTAGCATGCTAGGGAATATTGGGCGGGTTGGTGGGTCGGGTCGGGTGAAGGAAGTTCCTACCCACAACCGACCCAACATACGGTGGGTTTTCACGTGCCTCATCCATAGTCGACCCATACCTAGGTGGGTCGGTTCGGGTACGGGTATTTTTCGACGGGTGTGGGTCGGGTCGGCGGGTCGAGTTGGTTATGTGCAGCCCTAAGTGTATATGGTTTCAATTCAATTGATTCTCGTTCATGGCCTCCTGTGGTGTTTATGATATTAAGTGTTTATCATTAGTTTGGTCTTATATTACTGTTTCACACAGGGTGTGTATATGATGTTGAAGCTGCAAATGAACTTGCTAGTTTAGCTAACGATCATGATCGGAATAAGAAAATTATTGTTGAAGGAGGAATACCTAAATAGACGGTTTTAACCGATTGAAACTGGTCAAAAACCGATCTGATTCGGTGCGGTTAAAAACCGAGCGGACAGTAGCACAGTTCGGTTACGGTTTTCTGTTTCAAAACCGTTCTATATGCGGTTAGGTGGTCGGTTTGGCATGAAACCGCACCGAACCGACGTTTGTGCAGCCCTACGCAGATTCATAAGTTATAGTTGGCAAATTGTAATTACGGGTATAGGGACAAATAGGCAATTATGTGTAAAAGTAACTCTGATTGGTTATTTTCCTTTCACTCTGATTTAGGGGGAAAATGATCTATTTGTAAAGGTTTAAAAGAAGTGTAAATCTTTATAAATCTGGTCATAATAGACCTTCTTTTTATAATCTCCATTATTATTATTATTATCATAAAATTATTATTATAACTAGTAAGGTCATGCTTGAATTGGATTCTTTTAACAACACCAAATTTGATGATAATGAAAAAAGAATTCTTAAAATAAAAATTTAATATCCTTATTTCTACTCATTACGTAGATAATTTAAAGAGCTTTCCAAATATATTAATTTTGCAAAATCCGATGTATATTTTTAAAGATGGAAAAAATTTTGAACTCGGGGTGCGAATTCAAAAAGGAATTCGCAGCCTAATAACCCTCGGATAGGCGAGATCTGACATCATCAAACCGAGAACTTAACCCCAGTTAGATAAACCGAATTTTGTATAAAATGGCGTATCTTAAGTCTTCACTAAATATTTTGAAAAAATCTAATACAGAATCTCCCACTCAATCCCTACTTTGGCGCTAAAATGGGGCTTTTTTGGTATCTAACTTGGGAAATAATAATTTTGCTTGCAGAAATGAAATCACAAAAAAGAAAGCTTCTTAAGACATCTTGCGAACCTAGTACTACACGTGATTTTCAATGATAATAAATATAGCTTGATTTGATTTCATTACATTTGTGTTCTAGCTACAACGATCACGTTCTCTTCTCTGATAATCAATTACTATAGCAAGTTTTCATCAACGATCAATGGAAATCAAAGTCCTCTTTATAAGACAAAGTAGTATCAGTAACTGAACCTGGTAGTACTACTCTCCATTGATTGGATTGAATTAATGCCACCAGCACTAGTAATAACTAAGAATCCATATGCTCAGAACACAAGAGCCATTGAGTTGCAGTAGCTTCCACACAAAGGTGTGGGATCTAACTTGGGTCATAACGATATGCCAAGTATGTAGTTTGTCGCTAGAAATAAGGAAACAGACGAAATAGATGTTGTATACGCTTCTCAAAAAAATGTAGTATATATATGGAAAATCAAAGATTCGGAATATTACCACAAATTTTGGTTTATCTAACTGGGATTAAATCCTCAATTTGATGATGTCAGATCTCCCCTATCCAAGGATTATTAGGCTGCGAATTCCTTTTTGAATTCGCACCTCGAGTTCAAAATTTTTTCCATCTTTAAAAATATACATCGGATTTTGCAAAATTAATATATTTGGAAAGCTCTTTAAATTATCTACGTAATGAGTAGAAATAAGGATATTAAATTTTTATTTTAAGAATTTTTTTTTTCATTATCATCAAATTTGATGTTGTTAAAAGAATCCAATTCAAGCATGAACTTACTAGTTATAATAATAATTTTATGATAATAATAATAATAACGGAGATTATAAAAAGAAGGTCTATTATGACCAGATTTATAAAGATTTACACTTCTTTTAAACCTTTACAAATAGATGATTTTCCCCCTAAATCAGAGTGAAAGGAAAATAACCAATCAGAGTTACTTTTACACATAATTGCCTATTTGTCCCTATACCCGTAATTACATATTTGCCAACTATAACTTATGAATCTTCGCAGGGCTGCACAAACGTCGGTTCGGTGCGGTTTCATGCCAAACCGAACACCTAACCGCATATAGAACGGTTTTGAAACAGAAAACCGTAACCGAACTGTGCTACTGTCCGCTCGGTTTTTAACCGCACCGAATCATATCGGTTTTTGACCAGTTTCAATCGGTTAAAACCGTCTATTTAGGTATTCCTCCTTCAACAATAATTTTCTTATTCCGATCATGATCGTTAGCTAAACTAGCAAGTTCATTTGCAGCTTCAACATCATATACACACCTTGTGTGAAACAGTAATATAAGACCAAACTAATGATAAACACTTAATATCATAAACACCACAGGAGGCCATGAACGAGAATCAATTGAATTGAAACCATATACACTTAATATCATGAAGGAGAAGGATTGTATAGCAGAGTTTTAGGATGATTAAACTACAAGAGGCCATGGGAGTATTCAACCACAAAATCCCAATCGTATATACAGAGAATTGATAACCAAAAATACTAATGGATACAGGGAATTGATAACAATTTTTTTTTTTATGAATACAGGGAATTGATAATCAAAAATAATGTATCAATTACTAAAAAACATTGAATTCAAACTAGTTCAATTACTGACTAACCAAACTGGATCTAAAATCACAATCGTTTAATCTGAGAACCCCCAATTTGAAATCTAGGGTTCCATTATCCTTGTGGCTTGATGGTAAATAGATACTTTATACTTCTGAAGTTGTGATTCTGATTAGTAATAAGAGGAACAAAAGGAAGATGGTGACTAAGATGAAAAGAAGAAGAAAGTGGCGCAGTTGCTACTTCTCATGGAGATGGAAATGGTGTTGTTCTTGTCTGTGATTGTAAGAAATGAAGAAGAAAGACGATGGAAAAGAGGCAAATGCGGAGATAGAGATGTTAGGGTTAGGTCTATTTAGGTTTATAATTAACTTAGTTGACGGCTAGGATCTAATTAAATCAATGGAAGAAAATGATCGGTTATACGGTGCGGTTACTGTGCGGTTACGGGTGAAACCGATAACCGATCCAAAAATCTAACGGTTATCAAAATTAAAACCGTGACCGACCGTTGGATTACCGGTTCGGTGCGGTTACGGTTCGGTTTGTTGCGGTTGCGGTTCGGTTTCTGTGCAGGCATAAATCTGCGTGGTGCTTAGCACTTCCGCGCTCCAGAAATGCTATTTGTACATGGGATTTTTACACCAAACTATTACACCGCTTGTGTGTCGCCATTAACATTTCATGGATGTTCGTTCAAGTGAGACCCACCGTTCTCAAAGGGTTCGGAATTCCTAGATTTAGGGTTTAGATGGGTGCCTCTTAGTGGTGTAAGATCTTGAATTAAATATTGAGGGTATTCAGGTGAAAATTGCAGATGAGGTGGCACCGCTTTTAAAATTGAATAGAAGGGATGCAAATTAAGGCTAACTGCTATGATCATTCACCGATTAAAAACGTGGAGAGAAGGGTTCAAGCACTTGCATGAACGTGAACGTGAACTTGAATCAAATCTGATGCGCTCAACCATTGGGCATAAAAAAAAAAATCACTTTTGTGCCCAACTATTGTGGTGATCCAACGGCTTCACCCTTTTGTGCCCAACCTTTGGGAGCAGAGATGCCATCGCACCTCCACTCTTTGTGCCAAACCATTAGCAATGCGCCAAGTCATTAGGGCTATTCTGCTTGAATCTAAATCACCCTAGGGATTCAAGGTGAAAGTTTTCAACTTGAATCTTGAAATTTGATGGACCATACACTATCTTTTCGTAAAAAAAAACTATATTGAAACCCTCAACTAAACTAGAGAACCACCTTGCAACAAAAAATTTCCACAGGTCCCAGGCGGCCCAGGCAAGAATGTATATGTTGAGTAAATATTTATCTTGTTCAAAGTCAAACAAATAGCAAAGCCAAAGGAGAATAACAAAGTAAAATTTTGGAAGGAGAAATATGAGCATACTTGAGGAGGACTTGAATCACAATCCCCAAACTTGAGAAGAGCATAATTAGTCATTCCAGATGTCTGTGGTATCAAATTGGCTTGATTATCAGCCATTAATCCTTTAAAATCAATCCTGTAGTCAGTCGATCAAAAAAAAAAAGACCACTTGAATGGTGAACGCAAAATTGAAAATTTATAAGTAAATTATAATAAGTAACCCAAACCTGCTAAACATGAAATAAGCTCTAACTGGAATTGAGGTAAAAAGATCCTCCTTTTTTATGTTGTTGACATCTGAAGACGAGATATGTGCAGCTTTTATGTGAGGCGAAGAAATAGGAACGCCACCATGACTGGAGCTGAAGCTTAAATTAAGAAGAAGTCTAGTTTAAGAAAACGAATTGGAGAAAAAAACTCTGTTTTAAGGATAGGGTTTTAGAGAAACCGAGAACAGGTCTGTTGGGAGTTGGGAAATTGGGGTGTTTTATGGGAGATTTTGATGTTCTTCTGAATAGATTTCCTAATGCAGTTGAATAAGATCGCCCAGCAATGGTGTTCATTGTTGATTGAATTGGAAATCTTCGACATTGACAAAAATCTAGTGTAAAGATAATTTGATTAGAGGTTCGTACTGATTATTGAACCTCTAAATAAAAAAATAGATTACGGTGCAGTTCGTGTTCAAAAGAAAGGGAAACTGATTCTAATCTTACACAACACCCGGTTCTGTCAACGGGCCCGGTTCTGTCAACGGGCCCGGTTCTCATCGAACCCATTTGAAACAGTCGGATCCAGTTTTTGGAAGTGAGTTGGCTCAAAATTAGGAAAGTGGGTGTCTACGAAAACTAGGAAAGTGGAGTTTGTTGATGGCTCTAATCAGAAGAAACCTAAGTAAGGTTTTGTTGGTTTGAAGGGAGAGGCAGTCAGGCAGAGGCTTTTCGTTCTCGTCTACTGTATTTCTTTAGCTGGAATTTTTCTTTTAAGGGTACTCTGCCGGGGTTGTCTTGGTCATTTTCTACTGTCTGAAATTTTAGGTCTTAGGCAATCCAATGTTGAAGATTTTCAATTTGATCAACAGGCAGTTGAAGAACACCTTTGTTTCATCGTCAGCACCATCATCGATGAAGCTATTCGTTACCACAAATTCCTCTATAAAAAAACATACTTTACCAAACAAACACACTTATCAATTTCTGCACAACCTCAACTCCAAAACATAATCTTTTTCCCAATTCGTTTTCTCATACCAATATACTTAATTTTAGTTTTCGTAGATTTTCCTCTATATCCTCTCCTCGCACAGAAAGTATGGTGAATTATCAAGCCTCTTTGTCTTCAGAGGTCAGTGGCTTAAAAATGAAGCATCTTTTGCCATCAATTCCAGTTAGGGCTTATTGCTTAACCGATAGGTTTGTTAGTGTCATTTTCTGTCATAGCCTTTTGTGATCGTTTCATTGTTTTCTACAATTTTATGTTTTTTCTTTGCAGAATTGATTTGGAAGGGTTAATGGTTGAGAATCAAGCCAATTTGGTCCCGCATGCTCCAGGAACTGGCAGATATGCTCTTCTCAGATTTGACCAACTTACTAATTCTCGTGCTCCTCGAGTAAGTTCAAATTAATTCGTTTTATTAAGTTTAAGTAATTTAAAGCATCCATATCTGAACAAACTGATGATCCCATTTTATTGTAACTCGCAGTTTAGAGTTCTATAGCCACCAAAAGTTACAAGCTTTACTTTGTTTAGGTGCGATGGTTCCATTATAATGTATTGAATTCTTCATTTCAGGATTTGGGGGCTAAGTTAATTGGAATTTCTCACTCTTACATGGTGGTTTCCCCATATGGATCCGTCACAATGTTTAATATGCATGATCGCGAAGTTGGTAGGTACCTGGAAATTATCAAAAGACATGCTTCAGTGTCGCTGCTTGAAATGATTAAGTGCGGTGGAGACTCGTCACATAATTACATCGGTATGATATGAAATTCTCATTCTTAAGTGCTAATTTCTTTAGGAATAACCTTAGGCATCTCGCGTAGGGGTGAAATATGTTAAGATTGGGGGATGTCTATCAAGTTAAGATTGAGTCAGATCCAAGTTAAGAATTTTTTATTTTTTTTCAAAAGCCATCATAGAGGTGACGTTAAACCCACACTAGCAAAAAACAGAACGACACTTTAGCCGCTTTATGTTGTTCTTATTTTTTAGCATGCTGCAGATGTGATCATGAAAGCTTCCTGATAATTCGTTGGCTATTTACTGAAAATAAATAAATAATGGGTGTTAATAGTCAGAAATTGCATATACACAAAATCTTGAAAAGTGGACGGTTATCATGGTTATAAGTTCATAACATAATCAGGAAGGGTGTCTTTTCGTTCCCACGGGCTTGAAATTACAGATTGATGTATGATTTTGATTTTGGATGTTGTGGATCAAAATTTTCAGAATCTGACCGTAAGATGTGACGGTAGGATGAGATTATTGAGTCTATAAAATGTGAAGTGATGTATCACCATCTCGCATCAGGACCTCACATTTGTCACTCTGCATCCAACATTCTGAAGTCCTGCTTATTTGAGCAACCGCCATGACTGGGCCTATTTGTCTATGCAAAAGATTGTCAATAGGCGTGATATCCACCTTCTCTTATGATGATGATTTAACCTGGCTTAGAATCTGTGAAATGTTTAAATGTTGTGTTTTGTTTATGATGATGATGGTCTTACTTTTATCCTAGAATGTCTACTTCTATTCCTACTCGCAACAATGAGATTTTCTATTTTCTCTCAGTTTGAAATCTTAGAGAAAGGTCATGTGGTGGGCTCTTGAAAAGAAAAAAGTCCCCACAAAGTACGTTACCCTCATCAAAGATATGTACGATGATGTTGTGACCAGTGTCAGAGCATGTCTAATTGATTGATTATTAACTTCCTTATTAGGATAAGATTGTACCAAGGGTCAGTTTTGAGCCCTTACATTTTCTCCCACAAGGGATATACAAGGGGAGATCCCCTTACATTTGCTGATGATTTGATATTGACGAGAGTAGGGTAAGGGTTGATAGACTCTAGAATCCAAGGGTTTTAGATTTAGTAGGACTTAAACCGAGTATATGAGGTGTGAGAGAAGCAATGCTAGAGCAGAGGATAGAGATGTCACTTTGTACGGACAATAGTACAGTAAGGGTACTTTTCGACATTTAGGATCAATGCTGCAGGGTAATGGTGAGGTTGATGAGGATGGTGGTCATAAGACTGCGATCAGATGCACAATGTTGGTGGGCTACTAAATGCAATACATTTATAAGATGAGTGTAGCAGAGATGTGTATGCTGCGGTAGAGTTGTGGACATACTAGACAAGAGTGAATTAAAGTATACACGATAAACTTGGAGTGGTGCCGGTCAAAGCTTATTCAACAACGAATGAGATGGTTTGGACATCTCTAACGCAGACCTCTAGAGGTACCAGTTCGCAATGGATCGCAAAGCCATACCGTGATACACGTGGAGAAGTGTTAGTATAATTAGGATATGAATCATTACTACTCCCTCCGTCCAGTCTGTACAGGTGGAAGACCAAGAAAAACATATGGATTTCATAAACATCTATTTATTTTTTTGCTAATGTATCCTTTGCTTTTTGATGAAAACTGAAACATTAAATTTGTCTTAATGTAATACGACTATCATATTAAGGGTATATATGGAAATAATTATCTAGGAATTAGAACTATACCTATATAAATGGACAACATTTTGGGAGGGAGCAGCATTTTGGGTGGCATTACTTTTTACTTTATTTTTTTTCCTTTTTAATTTTGGTAACTTCGACATGGCCTACCCGACTTGTTTGGAACTAAAAGATTGGTTGTTGTTGAATTCTATTGTTATGTTATTATAGATTACGAGGTGAGAGAACAGCCGGATTTACACACGTGGATGCAAGGTGGGCCAAACCATATAATGCTGCAGCACTTGAACATTGATGGTATCTGTACGATTGTAGTGTTCTTGGGCAAAGTGTTGCTCTTGATTACTACTGTTGCCTGGTATGTCCTTCAAACTGCTAGCAAGGTCCCTTACACCTTTTTTTCCGTTATCAGTTGAGCACTCTTTCAATTCTGCTCTTATCCTCTTTCAGGTTGATGAATTGGTTAACGAATATTCACCTGTAAATATTGGATTGGAGGGAAGCGGTACTTGTAGAAGCTGGATAAAGCAAATTATACTGTTATGTAAAACACAGGAGATTGCAACTGCTATTTATAGGTTTTGGCTATCTGAGAGGCAAGTACCTATTTCAGTCATACTGATTGATTGGAATCTTTGTTGGTTAGCCTATAATGAATGAGTGCATTAATACTTGCAAGGATGATGATAAGAGTTCAACTTGAATTGTAAGTTTGTGTCGTATTCGTGTGTCTTTATTAACAGTGAACCTGCATGGGCTATTCCTCTGTTCAGATCAGATATTGCTGGGAAAGAAGATACCAAGTAACTACCTTCTGGACAACTTTAACCTTGCTCAGAGATTTAAGGGCTTGGATCGTAAATTTAAGATTGGAGAGGTAAGGGTATTTTTCTGCATGTGTCTATGATATGTTACTTTATAAATCAGTCACCTCTATGCTCTATATATTGATAACTTGAGCCAGTTAGAAATAGTATAGTAATCTCTAGATTTTAATGTTAATGCTATTTTTTGGTTATGCCTTAAGAATTTACATTCATATAGATCTTGTTATATGAAAATATTTGATGAAGTAAAATACGTATCTATAATAAGGAACCAAGTTCCTTGTGGTTAATGTGCACATTTTTGCAGCACCGGATTTTGTCGCTTGCCTAATTGTTAACTAGGTGTATATCATTCAATAATATCCAACATACATTGAACTTATCTGATGTCTCTTTTGCAGCTAAATAATGACATTGTTGCAGAGCGATTAAAACAACTGTTTGCAACCATGTGGGGAGTTTTTATTTTTTTATGCTTGGCTTTGATATCATTTTCACCCCTAGGGTTACTACTCAGTATTCTGAAGAGAGTCGAGAGACTTATCCCACTTGTCTCACTTGAATAATAAAAAAAGCTGGTCGGTGATATATTTATATCCTAGCTTAATTGGGGGCCATGGAATTTTGTTTGCCCCCAAATTTTTCAAGGGTGTAAAAATCGGAAGATGAATATACTATTTTATCCTTGATTAAATTTTTTTCTTCAAGTAACGACCCTCATTAATGACCCTTCACCGACATTAACGACAGTTTAGGGTCGTCATATACATCATGATCAACACAATAATGACTCTAAACTGTCATTATACACTAACGATTCTTTTTAGAGATTAACGACAGTCTATAACGACATTTCTAAAACATTAACGACTATTTAAGTCGTCAAATGCGTAACCAAAACAGTAACGACCCTTCCAAAGGGTCGTCAGGGAATTGATCATTTTTATGACGACCCAAAACTGTCGTACATTTCCGCCATTAATGAATCTTCGACAGTTTAGAGTCGTCACTTAAACAGTCTAAACATTAACGACTGTTGAGGGTCGTCAATGAAAATTTTTAATACCTTGACGATTTTTCATACTATCTGGGCAAAAAAAAAATTAGACTAAAAATTGCAGATAAAAAATCTGGAAAAAAAAATTAAACTCTAATTAAGTAAGATTATCACTAATTTTAACTCTAATCATTTAGGGACATTTTAGCCATTTAAAAAATAATTTTATAAGGGGTGACCCAAATTAGGTTCTGGTGACCTTTTTTGTCCTCTAGTGCATGGTCCCCAATTAATTCCGATGGCCCCCAATTAAGCTAAGATTTATATTTATATGTTTTTTTTCCTGAAGGTAATATTTATATATAGTAATGTTATCTTTATGTTCTTATACATCTTATCTAGTAATGTTTTTTTTTCTCGGTAAACAAACTGTAATTTTATTAAGATTCAAGGTTTGTTTTTTTGAAAATAAGACATATTAAAGCCAAAGGAAGCTCCTAATCATGTGATTCAGTCTCGTTGGAGATCATCTCTGGTATGGATGTCTCAACCATGGTTGAATCAGATGGATTAAGAACCTCAGGTACAACAACATTTACTGAAACTAAAGAGTTTGCTTCATATGCTTTCACAATATCAAAAGTAATTCTAGGAATTAAAAACGAAGGTGCATAAGCATTCGAGGAGTTTTGTGTTGATTCTTTCCTCCCTTTTTTTGCTAAGATATCAACTGCTCCATTTGCTTGCCTGTCTACTAATTTGAAACCCAAAAAAAACTCTATGTTGCCAATTTTTTCACTTCATCTAGGATTGCGATACATTGCCATTGAACAGAACTCTCTCTTCCTTGAACATACAGAATAGTTGCTTGATTATCTCCCTCAATGAGCAGGTTTTTTATCTTCTTGTTAATGGCCCATTGGAGCTTTTTCTGTTGGTGAAGCTCTGAAAGTTCCCATTGCTGCTGCTCTGAAGTTACATGTATAGTTTCTCCAAATCAAACCAAAACCTGCATTAGACTTGGCAGAGATCCATGAGGCATCAAAATTTATTTTTGAAGTGCTTATATCTGGACATTTCCATAATAGATCAGATGAAGAGTTCATTAGTTTAGGTATTGTGTGTTTTGTGAGTGTGTGAGGATGCCAATATGCATAATGTCTTGTGATTGCGAAAGCTAACTGAGAAGGAGAAGAAGACTTATTATCAAAAAATCTAGAGCATCGCTCTTTCCACATAAACCAACACTTTGTGGAGGCTAAGGCCATAGGGATAGATTCCCCATTTCCTGTTCTCCAACTATTATAAGAATCTAGAAAAGAAATAGGAGTAATAGGGTTAGAGGATACTCCCTAATTTGCGTGAGGTGCTAAGTTCCAGATTTCTTTTGCATATGCACAATCAAAAAACAAGTGTTGTGTTGTTTCAACAGCTTGTTTACAGAATATACATTCCGTTTCCACGGTTCCTAGTTTATGTCTAGTGGGAAGAGCGTCTTGGATACATTTTCAAATGAAATTTTTTACCCTTTGTGATGTATCCATTGACCATAAACATCTCTAGAACTTCTTGTTTTCTGCTGTAACAGAGTTGGTTGGATCCTGCAATTTTGCATATAGAGATTTAATAGAAAATTGACCGTTTTTGGTAAAAGACCATCTTAACCTATCTTTTTTCAGATGACCCTTAAAATCAGAGTACGGTCTAATGCTTAGGATATCCGTGACTGTATATGGTGTGAAAAGACTATGTAGAGTATCAAGATTCCACTTCTGTGTGTCAGAATTAATCAATTCTGACACATGTGTTAAAGAGTTGTTGTTTTGAGAGAATTCTGCACCTTCCAGGTATCCACTTATCATTCCATATGTTAATTGATTTCCCACCCCCTACGAATTTTTTTATATGTTCTATGCCTTGGAGGATGCATTTCCAAATCCAAGAAGAGCTATTTATTTTCTTTGAGTGTAATGCACCGTTTTTTTTTTTTTGAAATATTTTCCTTTTAGTATTTTTGCCCAGAGATCATTTGGACGGTTAAGTAGCCTCCAAGCAATCCTACTAATCATTGCTTGATTTACTTTATTTGCATCTTTAAAACCTAGCCCCCCGTGATGTAATGGTTTGCACAGAAAACCAAAGGATTTGATATAAATTCCTTATGTGTTTGCCCAAAAATCACGCTGAATAGCATTTATTCTGGCAGTGATTTTCTTAGGTAGCACAAAACATTCCATGATGTGAATTGGCATGCCAGAGAGAACTGATTTGTTAAGAACCATTTTACTTGGTTGGGATAGAATGTTACCAAGCCATTTTTTTATTTTATTTTTCCATTTTTTCGATGATGGTGTCGAAAGTTTTAAGTTTGGATCTATCAATGAAGAGAGGGACACCTAAGTGAGTGTCTTTTATGTCTATTTTTTTTTTATTTTCATTAATCTAGATATTATCCCTTTATGTTTATTATGAACCTTTTTTGCTAAAAAAGAGACCTGATTTCGTAAAACTGATAACTTGTCCTGAAGCTAAGCTAAAAATGTTAATTACATCCAGCAGGTTCTTACAACTATCTAAATCGGCTTCTGTGAAAAGTAAAAGGTCATCGACAAAGAACAGATGTGATATATTTGGGGCATTTTTTGTTAGTTTTATTCCCTGATTTTTTTTGGTCGATTCATGATGTATCAAAAGTCTTGAGAAGACTTCCATACATAAAATAAATAAGTATGGGGATAATGGATCCCTTTGCCGAATGCCCCTTTAAGGGTCGAATTCTTCGCAGGGATTTCCATTAAGCAAGACAGCTATAAAAGGGGTGGAAATGCACTGGAAAATTAGTGTACACCAATCATCGCAGTATCCAAAAGCTTTTAGAGTTTTGACAATGAATTGCCAACTGACCCTATCAAATGCTTTTGACATGTCCACTTTAACTCCTATATTGCCAATTATTTATTTTTTACTTTTCTTCATCGAATGAACAACCTGATGAGATTTGTCGAGAAGAAAGAAAAGCTGACTGAAGAGCAGACATTATGTGTTCTAAAGTTTTTTTAAATCTGTTAGCTAAAATTTTAGCTATTATTTTGTTTGAAATGTTAGTTAGACCGATTGGTATGTAATCAAAAGGAGTTTTAGGGTTTTTACCCTTGAGGATTAAGAAAAGAAAGGTTTTGTTTAGATCTTTATGTAAGACTTTGTTTTTGAAGAAATTTTGAATAACACTCACAAGTTGGAAGTAACTGTTACCCAATTATTTAAAAAAAAAAAAAAACTAACCGGAAAGCCGTCTGGCCCAGGTGCCTTATTTGGTTTTAGGTGTTTCACCACTTCCCATATTGTTAGAGCATTGCTCGGTTGAACCCACCAAGCGTTGGTATGTCAAGTTTGGTTGTCATATTTTAGTGAATCAAAACTCATGTTAAGAGTCGCTTGATTATGTACTAGAGTCAACTTCGTATAGGTTAGCTTGAAAGTATTAGGATATGAGACATTACAAGTATTGTGAATTCTTGAAGATGTGAAGAAGCAAGGAACTACAACAACAACAATCATCCTTCCACTTGAGGTTTGTGATATTTGACTTGAACTGTTTCATTCCCTAACGTATCTTTCAAGTCGTGCGTATTGAAAACATAACTGCGAAGCATATTTAAACTCTAGATAGACATAGTATTAAGGAATACAATACGAGGTTTATTGTTTAACCATTAAACTTTGTAGATAACACATCGCCATAATCATTTGAATGCTATTGTGATTATGTATTGGTATGAGGTGAGGATTTCACCCTAGGGAAAAATGTTTTACATGTCTTCTAAGGAAGTAAGTTCATAAACTTGTTTGTGGATCGAAAAGGAATTTTCCAGGTGTTATTGGTTTTGTTATTCATTGCATATCTTATGAACAACCAATATGTGTGATTGAGTATAACCGCTCACAACTTGTTGTGTTCTTGGTAGAACGATTCACAAAGGCCTGACTTATGTATTGGTATAACTTTTATTAGTAAAACCGATCTTAAGTAATCACATGTGGTATGATCGGATTTGTATGTCTGACCAATTCTGGGAAAGGGAAACCGATCCTTGTAAGGGGTGCAGTACATCAAGGGGAATTGATCCTTGTGTGGGGTGCAACAAGGTTTATAGCAGAAAGGGGAACCGATCCTATGGACATGAGCAACACATTTTTAGGCAAAGGGGAACCGATCCTATGGACATGTGCAACACATATAAGTTAGATACCGTATATATGTGGGGAACCGATCCTAGTACCTAGTCAACCGAATTTTGGAAAGCTAGTGTCACTATGCACAATACTCACATGGAGTTAGAACCAAAACTTGTTTTGGTAGAACCGTTAAACCCATGATTGCGATTGAATGTTGGTTTGATCAATCACATAGTTCTTGAAAGTCAGATGAACCAATTCTAAACTTGTTTGGAAGTGTCACAAATCAGTTTCAAGGTTGTAAGTGTGAAAGAGAACTTACAAAGTACAGATGTCGACATACTTTGAACACCTGTTGTGAATGTTTATTTCTATAATTGTTCAAAGATATTACTTAACGGGCTAAGGGAAGAGAATCCCAGGATCGAAACATAAGTAAGTTAAGAATCTTTTAATTAAGGTTATTAATTTCATTTTGTAGGGAAATTACAAAATTAGTAATGTGCATTTACTAATTAGATTTTCCGAGAGATTTCGATCGTTATTTTTGGACAGAGCATTTCCGGGAATTATGAAAACCGAATTTGTGCTTTATGAATATCTTGAGAATATTTTCGTTCTTGGAAATTCCTTGGCGTCCAAACTTCCTTGTCTATAAATACTGAAGTTTGTCTTTTCAAGCAAACTAATCCTTCGTAACAACAGACTTCCTCTTTTGTTGTTGTTACTGGTGAAGCCTCCTATTCGGAGAGGAGAGTAACCTAATTAGGCGAAATCTCTTACGACCGCTCGTTTTAAAGTCTTCTTTGGGATTGAGAAGCTCTAGCGTGTACCGTTGGTGGGAAACTAGATAATTGCGGTTTATCTTTTATTTTCGATTGATTTGATTGACTAACGGTGGTTGAAATATGATTGCACCTAGTTTGTTTATTCTTGAGAATATTCTCTTCTGATATAAGATTCACTCAAACTAGTTCAGAGTTTCGACAGGGATTTTTAGACTGTTGTTAGTTCTAAAGACGATCTTGTGATAATCCATTGTTAACAGACTCCATTCTGTGCGTGATTGATCACAATAGATTCAAGTAATTGTGTGCAGGTTTTTATTGAAGATTTAAGAAGATTTGAAGAAAAAGAAGATATTGAAGATCTGACTTGGGTTTTATAATCTTTGGTGTGCACAATACTTGTTTCGGTAAAAGAGGATCCAATTAATAATCGGTTTATCCTTGTGGTAAATTGGATTGATTAATTGAGTAGATCAGCATCAACACGATTCTTCGGATTAAAGGTGCTGTTGGCTTAATCTTAAACGATTAGTTCGGTAATTGAATATAAGATAGATCTAAGGACCTGACGAAGGAGTTTATGTTGAGATAAACAGAAGAGACTTTGTCCGACTCATATCACTTGGTTGAATAGAGTTGATACCTAACATATTTGTTGTTCCTTTACTGTTTGGAGTACGAACCAAATGGATTTTTCCAAGTACGTGACTTATTCGTAAGTCGGAGGCGTGGGAATACAGACGGAAGGTTTAGTTACTTGGTCTCAACTTTACGAAGTTAAGTGTAATTTTGTATAGCGGCTTAATCCTGAGAGTATTCAATTTTGGACTAGGTCCCGGGGTTTATCTGCATCTACGGTTTCCTCGTTAACAAAATCTTGTTGTGTCATTTACTTTTATTTTCTGCATTATAATTGTTTATTATAATTAAAGTAAATTACACAAACGTTAATCCCTATTTACTTGATAGGCAATCCTATTGTGTTTGGTTAAGTCCGAACCTTTGTATCATGTAAACATACTTTGTTGTTATATTGTCTCGATCTCGTATCCATAGACGATCACACGAAGTGTGAACCGATTAGTTGTGTTGTCTCGACTCAGTCCATAGACAATCACTTCGGAGAAAGGACTTATAGGTAGGAAAAGTTTTAGCTTGAGGTATATTTGGGTACCCTCGCCTTTTCAATTGGTATCAGAGCAGCCAAACACGAAAAGATCTAACAATCTGTGTTTGGTGCGATCCAACCTATAAGAATTCTATGTCCGATTCAGTTAACGTTATGCAAGAGTATGAATACTCAAATGTTGAAGATGTTACCACTTCGTTGGCTCATGATCAAGGAGTTACGAAAACATTTATGTCTATCTCTGATGAAAGAGAAGATGCTGATAAAGAGTTGGTAAAACTCCTAAAGCCTATACAATCTCTGTCTTCTAAAGTGTTTATTTTAAAGACAAAGTCGAATCTTCTTAAGCAGGAGATCAGAGAAAAAGACATTCAACTGAACTGTCTAGCCAAAGAGAAAATGGATCTCGCTGTGAAACTAGAAGCTCTTGGTAAATCTCTTACAGATAAAGAGACATGTCATATGATTCTGATTAATGATGCTGTTGTGATTTCTTCTGATGGGGAAACTAAAAGTCCTTGCTCTACTTTTACAGATTGTGACAAAACCGGGTTAATCACATCTGAAACAGATCAAGATGATGGTCGTTTTCCTAACTACATCAAGTTAGAAGAGGATGAGAAACCAGCTTCTAGAACTACTGATGATCAAAAGAAATCTTGTCCAAAGGAAACTTTGAACCGATTCCATGGTGATTCTAAGGAACTCAATTTTCAGTCACTTGACATGAAACTTATACTTCTTCAACATCCGGTGGTAAAAATTTTGAAGGAAGTTTTTTGTCTTAAAAAACTGAAAGATCATTCCTCAGCAGAAAGACAAATTATACCACTTCCCGATAAGGTCAACTCAAAAGTATCAGAGGAAAGAATTGATAATCGCTTCTGGAAAAAGGTTCCACCTCACCCATATTGTAACAATTCTGGTTTTGATGAGGAACGACTTCAGAAGGAAGGGAAAGAGCGAATCTCTCCTAAAAGAAACAATCAGGAATTTACGATAGTTGTTTCAAATGATCACACTAATGTGAATAATAAGGAAGTCCTTAGAAAGAGAAAATCTTATGAAAATCTCATTAAAATAATTAAGAGAGATCTAGCTATCTCCGAGAATTCTCACATTAGAAAATTTTCTCCACATGATCATATCTCTAGAGTTAGAAAAGATCATCGTCTTGGGAGAAAATATTTTAGGCAGAAATTCCCTAAAAGAAACATGAACTATGTTTCTGATATTCACTGTAAGATGGAAAAAGCTTACTCCGATGCAACTTAGTTGTATCGATTTTGTGAACTCTCATCCCATTCTGTGCTCTTAATATTGGATGAGAAAAGCACATAAAAACAAGGGCACATGTTAAAGGAAGTTTTCTTTTTAGTAATAAGAGATATCTTTGGAATATCTTTTGATTCTGATCTTCAATAAAAAAGAAGTTCGAAAACATATTTGTATATATTTTCGAATAACCCTGATTCGTAAAACCCTCTCTTAAGATTATTGACTTTCCTTGATAAAGATGTCTCCTATAACTCGCAGTATTACAAGGAGTAATAGAAGGGAAGCACGAAAAGTAAGAAACTGTCAAGGGTTTGTCCCATATCGAAGAATCAGGAAAATTGTCTCAAGAACGTGTCTGATAATAACTCTGATAGATCTCAAGATGAAATTAGTCTCTTTGCGGTCGATGATTCAGATTCTGCCAAGTGGTTCTCCACTGATGGTATGCATGAAACTATGGATGGGTTTGATGAACTCATAAGAAGTCTTTTCTCCTTGATGCAAGATTGAGATGGAGTAAAAGAAAGTCTGGAGGAGGAAAAAAGTGAGCTTGCTAACTTGAAGCTTCGAATGGAAGATCTTATGAAGTATAAAATGGTTGCGGACAAGTCTCGTGAGACATGCTTTAAGAGGTTGAACAGTAAAGAGACCTCAGTGAACAACAAGAGCACCACTAGAGATTAAGTTATTTGTTGTATTACTTAATCTGGTAAAATAGACATCAATTTTTGATTTCTTTCATTGATTGTGTTGGTCTATTATGAATAAAACTATTATAAATAAAATTATTTGATTAGTAATTTTTCTTGTGATAGTTTTTGGTTTACATAGCCTGTGCTTAATTGCTTTTACCTTATTGCTATGTATGTTTATGGGATGTTGATTTCGGTTTTGCTATCTTAATATCCGATCTCATATTTTGTGAACCCTCATGGTTTGGGTGACTTTTTGATTTATCGGGATTAAGTTCTAGCCCTAGTAGGTAGGCTTTATCAAAGGATTATGAGGGGTTCTGATAGAAACAGTATGTGAAAAAGTCACAATATGTTGAATCGGTTTTGGTTTAGCATAAAAGCATATGTGTTTCGACGGTTTTCAACTTTTGCCTGCAATAGTTAAAACCGGTTTTCAACCTTTCTATGGTAAAGGTTGAGGTATGTTGTTATTCTTTTGTTCATGCATTAGGATGACAACGTGGTGATATTTAAATATCAATTCTCCCTGGACGAAGATGCAATCATATTGGAGAAGTTGATGCGAAATTTGAGGTAACAATCTTGTTAGTTAATTGTTTTCCTGTTTAAGAAAAGCCTGAGTTTATATTATATATATTGTTGCTTTTGCTTAACGAAATCTACGTTCAATTGATATTTATTCCATGATGTGTGTGTGGATGTGTGTTTCAATTGGTTCCGGTTAAGAAAAACTATTGTTATCTTGCTTTATTGTGTGATATCAATCGTTTAGGCTTACAAAATTTCGGTACAATTGATGTTGTGTGTGATTCAGTTGGTTCCAGTTAAGAAAAACTATTGTTATCTTGCTTTTGTATGGTATCAATTGTTTAGGATTACAAAATTTCGGTGCAATTGCGGTGCTTATAATGTCTATATTGTTTCAATTGCTTCTGGTTGAGGTGAATAATTATGCGAATTGATTTATTTTTGTTTATTTATGGCTTAACGAAATAATATATGTGTACGGGATGAGTTGTTTAGTCCAGTTCGATTCCAGATTAGATAAACTAAGTTAATTATGATCTTAGTTAGACTTATCGAAGTGCGGTTTCGATCATTCAAGTCTAATCGAATGCCTAAACAAGAAATGATAGTTAACTAACCTAGTACTTGTCTTGTTTAAAATTGAAAGGTCTAAGTTTATGGATAATTAGAACCTGATGAGAAAAATTGAGTTTATCTTTATTTTGGTCTTATCGAATCAAGCGGTTGTTTTTAAACAATCGGTTTAGCGGAGGAACTAATGTGCTTAGTTGTTTTTGGTTTGCTAAACTAAATTGGAAAAATTGTTTCAGACAATTGTTTCCTTGGTAACATATCAAAATAGACTACTTGTAGTTTCGGTTTTGATATTGCATATCAGGATGTGATGTGTAGAACCCTCGTGCCTAACTCTACAGGTTTGCAAGTCTATCTGAGATTTGTAAGATTATTTTCGTGTTGTCCTTTATTTTTTCGTTTCTTTGTCATTTTTGTGACAAAAAATGGGAGAAATATATGGAGTAAACAGGTGATGCTGGCATTGATATTTTATATTGATTCACATCGCTAGGGAAAAGAACATTGGTGCTTGAATGTTTTTCTAACAAAAGAGTGAAAGCACAGACTAAGGGGGAGTAACATGTCATATAGATTGGTATAACAAAGACGTGCGGCTTGAATATCTACCTATCTTCCTTAGGGGGAGTATTAGCTTTGTTATTATAATGTCAACAACGGCATTTTCAAGGATTGAATGTAAGCAGTTTGACTATGTTGTTGAATCAGGAATCAAGCGGATTGTAATGAATTCTTGTAATTTGTTTATCCATATGATGTAAGAGTTTTGTCACTAAAATTGACAAAGGGGGAGATTGTTAGAGCATTGCTCGGTTGAACCCACCAACCGTTGGTATGTCAAGTTTGGTTGTCATATTTTAGTGAATCAAAACTCATGTTAAGAGTCGCTTGATTATGTACTAGAGTCAACTTCGTATAGGTTAGCTTGAAAGTATTAGGATATGAGACATTACAAGTATTGCGAGGTCTTGAAGATGTGAAGAAGCAAGGAGCTACAACAACAACAATCATCCTTCCACTTGAGGTTTGTGTTATTTGACTTGAACTGTTTCATTCCCTAACTTATCTTTCAAGTCGTACATATTGAAAACATAACTTCGAAGCATATTTAAACTCTATATAGACATAGTATTAAGGAATACAATACGAGGTTTATTTCTTAACCATTAAACTTTGTAGATAAGACATTGTCATAATCATTTGAATGCTATTGTGATTATGTATGGGTATGAGTTGAGGATTTCATCCTAGGGGAACAATGTTTTACATGTGTTCTAAGGAAGTAAGTTCATAAACTTGTTTGTGGACCGAAAAGGAAATTTCCAGGCGTTATTGGTTTTGTTATTCATTGCATATATTATGAACAACCAATATGTGTGGTTGAGTATAACCGCTCACAACTTGTTGTGTTCTTGGTAGAACGATTCTGGACTAGGTCCCGGGGTAATCCTGAGAGTATTCAATTCTGGACTAGGTCCCGAGATTTTTTTGCATTTGCGATTTCCTCGTTAACAAAATCTTGCCGTGTCATTTACTTTTATTTTCCGCATTATAATTGTTTATTATAATTAAAGTAAATTACACAAACGTTAATTCCTATTTACTTGATAGGCAATCCTATTGTGTTTGGTTAAGTCTGAACCTTTGTATCAAGTAAACATACTTCGTTGTTGTATTGTCTCGATCTCGTATCCATAGACGATCACACGAAGTGTGAACCGATTAGTTGCATTGTCTCGACTCAATCCATAGACAATCACTTCGGAGAAAGGACTTATAGGTAGGAAAAGTTTTAGCTTGAGATATATTTGGGTACCCTCGTCTTTTCACATATCTCCTCATGGGAAGGTATCAGCATTAGAGCTTGATTTTGCTGTTGGGAAATTGAAGGTGAAATATGTGAGAAAATCTCATCATTTTCAACTGTTAGTGGTTGAGTAAAAAGATCTTTAAAATAGCCTGTTAGTACTTCTTCGATTTCAGTTATGTTTCTAACTGTACTATCATTCTTGTCTTGTAAGCAATCTATATTGTTTCTCTTTCTTCTTTTTAAGGTTGTAACATGAAAAAATTTGGTATTTCATTCTCCTAGGATTATCGTGTTATTCCTATATTGTTGCTTAGCAATCGACTCCTGTGAGTCATATAATTTTTCTGATTCTGGATGTTTTGATTTCATTCGTTTCAAGTTTCCTTGGTTTGCAGGTTTAGCCGCTAAGCTTTCTAGTTGTTTTAGGGTTTTTTTGATCAGTTTTACCGGTTTCCCAAAGATATTTTTATTCCAGTAGGATAGGTTTTCTCCTAAAGTTTGAAGATTGTTTAATAAGGAGATATAGCAAAGTTTCCTCTCTCTTTCCATATTTTTTTGATCACCTCAGTACAAGAGGGCTCCTTGATCCAAGTATCATAGAACTTGAAAAGAGGACGAAGATAAGAAGAAGACGGATTTATTAGTAGACTTATAAGACTGTGGTCAGAACCTATTGCCACCAAATTTGTTAGCGTAGCCCCGCTGAATTCGAGAGACCATTCAGCATTTGTTTAATTTTGATCTTGCAATTGTTTAATTTTGTCTTGTATGGGGATAGTATCATTGATCACCGCTGATGAAACAAAATCAGTGAATCTGCCATACTAATTCAGATACGTTTCTCCCAGAATGAGATTAGGTGTATCCGGACAGAAATCAGCAGCGTCATTCGAAGCTGATGAGCTTTGTGTAGATGAATTTGAAACAGGAGAATCCGTGAAAGTGATGCAAAATGCAGGTTTTGTAGAGTCCTCAAAGACAAAAGCAGGAATTAAATCAGAGTTTTCTGGAGTAAAATATTGCTCCATTGATTCAAGATACTCAGAATGGATAGAAATGAAATCCTCGGAATGGATCGGAGAAGATAGAATTTGGTTAACCACCTCGTGGAGAATGCCCGAATTTTCAATTTTTATAATCAGATTCAGAGATCTCTTGACACGCCGTTAAGGGAGAATAAAGAGGTCTAGGAGGAGAATCCCAAATTCTCTGCCTTTTTCCTAAGATTGAATCTGAAAAAACTAGATCTTCGCCTCCCTCTTCCTATGAGAGATAACAACAAGAGAGTCTGAGGAGATATTTTCATCAGAAGATAGACGGGTCATAAGCACCGAATCGTGTGAGAGAAAATAAAGTGGAGACACCATACCGCATCCGAAACCGTATCTCTATCGATTTGTTCGTTAATCAGAACATTGTACTCAGATGCCCAACTTGGAGGTGTCGTACTCCAGCGAGTATTGGACACGTAAACAAGCTAAGGGTTTCAAGGGATACTAAGGAAGGAGATACAGATGGCCCATATGGGCAACTGTAGAACTTCTAACGAATATCTTTTTCAGAGAGTTACCAATTACTAATTACTTTTGAAAAATTTGATTTTTACTAATTACCATTTTTCTTTTTGAAAATGTTACCATTGAAAAAATAAACATCGGCGACACTATTCCGATAAAGAAGAGATAGGCGGCGGTTCTTTGTTTAAAAAAAACAAACAAGTAAAGAGAAAAAAGAAAAACGTAGTAAGAACTAATCTCTTTCCCGTGAATGTAAATTTTCATATGCCAAGAATTCTAAACTCTGTAGTTAAGAACATCAACTATTTTGAAGAAGAAAAATTTCTAAGAAATCACTATGGTTGAGATCCTACTGCATTCGACAAAGCAGTAGCAGAGACCGAGAACTTAGATGCTAAATATAAAGAAAGCATTCCTAGGAATGAAGCCGAAGTACGTGAGCGTGAATCTCCTTATCAATAACTCAGAGGATCAGAGCATTAGAACATCAATAGGATTCAAGAGCAGTAGAGAGAAAATCGACTACAAACCCCTGTCATGCAGCCAAAATTAAAAAGAGTTGGATGAAATGAAGTCATGAAAGATTTTTTTTTTTTTTTTGAAAAAACATGCAACTTGTAGGGATTTGATCATGGACAAACAAGAAAAAGATAATTGTTTTTTTTTTTTTGAAATTTTTTATCATCAGTGATCTCAACCCCCAATGTAACCTCTCACAAGATTAATCAAAACTGCATTTCCAGGTCCGGCAATCTCCGGGTAAAGGAGAATTACTCAATTATTAAGAGGTTTGAGAGAGAAGAGAGAGAAAGTAGCTGGTTGAATGCCGGAGCAGTTTCAAGATTCAAGGTTTGAGAAGTCTAAAGACAATTGAGTTTCAATGACAGTAGGTGGTCTATCTGACCATATTCTCTCAACTGTAAACTTCCTTTTGAATTTCGCAAGCTCATCAGCAGTTTTATAACAAACTCTAGGAATAAAAACATTTCCAACTAGACATCTTGGTATTTAAGATGTCCATAACATCAAGAAGAAATTCCCTACTTCACTCGTCCAATCATACTCCACCATATGATTATATACTACCCATCGATCATGATTAATGTCACTATGTACCCTAGAATCCTACTCCACGTTGAGTTAATGAAAAGGCAATCACTAACTCCACCTTGACCGTTTCTTTACCCGCCTAGAACCCTGTTGCACTTGAGAGTTAATGTGTGAGACACTGACTCCACCTTGAACGCCAGTTCAACCTTGAGCATTGTCTTGTGGTAGGCTTAGAAAATGCCTACAATATTAAACTACAAGCGAATGGTGTCTATAACATAGATAACGGCAGATGCACGTCGATCCCATAGGGAGTTGTTTCGATGACAGTAATCGTCTAAGTGCTACTTTTACTAATTTAGAGACGATGTTCGTCGATACGACTAGACATTGATGATTATACTAAAGAAGCAAAAATCAATTATCTGTGTAAAAATAACATACCTACCAAAGTAAGCTTTATGCTTTGGCTGTTTTTCACAACTCTTTCCCTACAATAGTAATGCTGAAAAATAAAGACATAAGTATAGAAAGGGAGGATACCCTCTATACAAATCTGACATAGATATTGTTGATCATTTGTTACTTCATTGCAGCTACTCTTCGATGGATGTGACTATTTCATTAGAGCATTTCGTATCTCTTGGTCAATGCGTGCTATTGCTAAGGAACACTTCGATACTTGTGTATGTAATTTGCTCAAGAAAATATGACTGCATACCTCATTATGTGATGATATAGGCCATTCGGAAAGAGCAAAACAATAGGGTGTTTGGAGGAAGACCTAAGGAAGCACATGAGATAATTACTCTTACAAAACAAACAATGGCATTCAGAATTGTGATATACGAACTTTGAAGTCTATTAGTTCTAGTCAAATACTACATAGGGAGGATCAAATGACACTCTTACATGCAAACTATTATACGTGATTTGTACCCCTTTCTCCACAAAACTCAAAGGACAATAAATTTAAGTCTAATAATTTGATGATGCGTTCCTTTTATAAGACTCTGTATTCCTACCAAAAACAAACACCAACCGGGATGTGTAACACCACCATCCACCCATTTGAAAATCAGCAGTTAAAAATGAACGGTGGGAATTAAGGTTGGTAGATGGTGAAGTTTGGTATCTTGAATCATACTCATTTTTGATAGGAATATATAATCTTATAAGAGGAACGTATCATCAAAATATTATATTGAGTTTTGTGGAGAAAAGGACGCAGATCATGTATGATAGCGTGCATGTAAACACGTCAGTGGATCCTCCCTCAATATTATAACATTGCAGATTGATCTTGCATTTGTAGTTTCCTATTGTATTTGACTCCGCCTCTAAAAAAAAAAAAAATTTGGCGTTTCGGAAAAAAATATGTGCTCCTCAGACCATGATTTATATAGGGGATACCATTATTACTTGGGAGTGATACCATTTCATGTAAGACAAATAAATATTAAGAGATCCTGGACGTCGGATGACTCAAATGATATCGCCCGCTAATAGGGGTGTTTCCCTATAAATCATGCCTTAGACGGTCTCCTATGCTTGTTAATGGTCTCCTATCACCCGCTAATCGTGCATAAAAAGTAAGCAACTTTCACAGAATTTTCATGAAAAAGTAAGTATAAAACGTATAAAAAATTAATATGTATGGTTTAAGCGCAATTATTACCACTGTAACCCTTGTTCGGAATAAAATTCAAGCAAAAGGAAAATCAAAGATCTTGTCTTTGCTCAATTTGTGAATGTTCTCGAGTAACGAGTTTGTATGTCCGTCAAAATGAATCTTTTGCGAGTTTTTGGTTGCAGGTGTTTTCCGAGACTACGCCAAAAATAAGTTTGGCCCCAAGTCGTATCCTTGTGTTTTCCTTGGATATAGTCAAATTCATAAGGGATATCGATGTCTTCATCCCACAATTATCAAACTTCGCAAACCGCTGTAACTATTAGTACTATACTTGGTCTATAATTTTTCACATCATCAATCATTATATTTCCACCCCATCGTATAAATCTCAGATCTAAAGAGATCAACGGTTACGAACATGAGGAGTTCCGGTTACAGCCGTTAACTCTAGGGTGGACGCTAGTAGTAGTGCATCTATATGTGGGAAGAGATAAAATCTAAGGTGGCGGCGGTTGATCACTATAGTTATTGATATCAACGGTTGAAATTGAAATAATTAATCAAACGGTTATAAAACAACCTCGCGTCAAAAGAAGATGACTTCTCCTCATCACAGTCATCACAGTCATCCCTAATAATCCTCTTCTCTCTTTCTCTCTCTCTATTACCAGTTCTGGTTTTCTTCTTCTTGTTTCAGATCTTTTAGATTTTCTCTCTCTAAAAAAACCCTTTTTTCCATTAAAAGAGAGAAACGAAGTAAGAGAAAGAGAGTGAGACAACATTAACCTATATCTATATATATAAGTATGATGCCTCAACAGACGAACGGTGCAGATTCACAGCAACAACAGCAGCAGCAATGGATGGCTATGCAATATCCAGCAGCAACAATGGTGATGCAACATCCTCATCATCACCAGATGATGTCTCATCAACCTTTTCCACCTCAGAGTTTTATTCCTTATCCTACAATACCACATCATCAACAACAACAACAATCACAACAAGGATCTTCGGAAGAGAATAGAACAATCTGGGTTGGTGATCTTCATTATTGGATGGAAGAGAATTATCTTAATAGCTGCTTCGCTCATACCGGAGAGGTTTCTTTCGTTCTATCCTAACTTTTTATCTTTGTTTTAGACAGTTATTGGTTTATTGAATATATTTTTTTGATAATGAATTTGTCAGGAATGAGCATATGATGATATTTCTTTGTTTTGTTTCTTCATTGTTGTTATATGTATGGATGAAGTAAAAACCTGTGTTACTTATAGATTTGAATAGGGATCTGATAGTAATGAAAATTGTAAAATCTGAAGTCTGGCAATGAATAGTTAATTTGATTAAATCTGGATGATTTTGTTGCCTTATTGACTGGTTATCAAATAGCTTAGATCAAGTGTATTCTTGTGCTTAATAAGAATGTTACTTTTTTCAATTGAATATCAATAAAAATCAAAGTCGCTTCTTTTTTTGGCTTTATTTATTTGCCAACCTTTGCTAAAATTTGATTAAGTTTGTAGCTTCGTCTGACATTGCTTTTCGATAAGGATTGTTTGAGTAATGTGTGGTGTGCTTCAGTGCTTGTGCCTTGCTTGTTTTTGTGTCTGCTATTTCGAAATGCATTCTTGTTTTCTGATATTGGTTTTATGAAAAATGTAGGTTGCGTCCATTAAGGTCATTCGAAATAAGCAAACCGGTCAGTCCGAAGGATATGGGTTTGTTGAGTTCTGTACACGTGCAGCAGCTGAGAAAGTTTTGCAGACCTATAATGGTTCTGCTATGCCAAATGCAGAACAACCTTTTAGATTGAACTGGGCCTCCTTTAGCATGGGAGATAAGCGTTCAGATGTTGGTTCAGACCGTTCTATATTTGTAGGAGATTTGGCTTCTGATGTTACAGACACATTATTGCAAGAAACTTTTGCAAGTAGATACCCATCCGTTAAAGGGGCAAAAGTTGTCATAGATGCAAATACTGGACGTTCTAAAGGTTATGGTTTTGTTAGATTCGGTGATGATAACGAGAGGACACAGGCAATTACAGAAATGAATGGTGTTTATTGTTCTAGTAGGCCGATGCGTGTAGGTGTTGCAACCCCAAGGAAATCAACTGGGTTCCAGCAAATGTCATCTCAAGGTACGCGTTTGTTATAGTGCACATAAAACTTTGGGCATCTACCGTTTGGTGGTTAGGTGTAATTGTTTGTTGTGTTCAGCGTGTCATAATATTTTCAAACCACCTGATAAACAAGCAACTCATATCATAGCTTGGTCTTAGTAGACAAAGAATGCGAGTAATTCGATTACTAGTTATAGAATCAACCTTGCCTAAGTCGATCACTGATGTAGTAAGTAAAGAACAATCGTAAGAGAAACATCTGGACACATGTTTATTGTATTTGTTTCTTCTCTTTCCCATGTTCTTGCCAGTTTATGAATACCTCTGGGTCTCTAGTTATATTCTCATAAGTATTCATATATTCTTTCTGGTCTTTCTTATTTGCAAGTCATTATTGCCTTTTGTTGTTGTTCTTATTTTCAAGTCTGCATTAGATTTCAATTCAAAAGCTCTTCTCTCCTTTTTTTCCTTCATTGGATTATCTATTTATCTGAGTACATCTTCAATAATCAGCACTCTCCTCTGCATTGCTCTTTGTCTTGCTAGGCCAATGAGTATTTGAAGCCTACAAATTTTCTTTCTGATCAGGTCATATGTCCTATCTGTTTCTTCGTTTAAATTAATTGTCCCTTCTGTAAGCTACAATGTTTTTCAATCTTTCTTGTTTCAAAGTTACCCATGCTTCTTTCATTATAATGGCACTGAAGTACTTCGGTCTCTTTCTTTCTCGATCTTTATTTCTCCACCTCTTTATTTTTCAAGTACTCAGCTTCTTAATTGTGGTTGCTGTGTTTTAATTCTTCATTAGCTCAAGTTCCTATACGCTTCTTCGTCATTATTGTCTACATTCTTCTATAATAAAAAACAAAAAAGATGAAACAAACAGGTAGTGGACTGTCGGTCTACTCAAGGTAGTCAAGAGGGAGAGAGAGAAGCGCAAGCTTGTCTGATGGAAAGAAGGGTGAGCGTATCAGCTTTAATCCCGATGAAAATATATTTCCTTTCATTCTCTCTTTCTCTTTCCGTTTTTCTTTTTTCTTCCTTCTTGGTAAAGCTTTAGTTACCTTTATAGCTGATTTAAAGTAGTATATCTTGCGTATTGATGTATCATTATGCATCATTGGGGATTACAAAGCCAGTTACTTTAACACCTAGTGGTCATCAATTTAAGCTAGTAATAGGAACTGACTCCCTATTTTCATTGGTTCCATATTCATTTTAAGGGAGCACGAGAGTTGAGATTAATTGTCGCCTTCCCCGTACTTGGGAGTATATTAATTTAGAGTTGTGCTGGGGTAATATTTAATAGAAGAAGAAAATGCTCTCGCTGATGGTCTTATTTTGAGTTGTGAACAAACTTTCTTAGTTTCGTCTTTTAATTTAGTTTTGGAATTTGTAGGTGGAAATGCTTCAGCTCAGGGATCTCAATCCGAGGAGGATTCTACTAACACAACAGTGAGCCAACTTCTCTCCTGCAATTTTCTTCCTTGACTATACCTAAACTTATCTATCATTAACCCAGCGTTTTAATGTAGATATTTGTAGGAGGGCTTGACCCAAGTATAACAGATGAAGAACTCAGGCAGCCATTTTCTCAACATGGTGAGATATCCTCTGTTAAAATCCCTGTTGGAAAAGGCTGTGGATTCGTACAATTTGCTAACAGGTTTGTCTTTTTCATGACTATATCAAGTTACCGTAGAAAATTAGAATAATTTGCTAAATGTCTTCTTTGATACCTATTATATATATATTGTGTCCATCACCTATTTCAGAAGTAATGCCGAAGAAGCACTCGAGCGATTGAACGGGACAGTCATTGGTAAGCAGACTGTCCGCCTTTCTTGGGGGCGTAATCCTGCAAACAAGCAGGTAAGAATGTTTTACCTAATGGAAACACATTCTGCTATACCACGATTTTGTTGTTTTACATTTGGTTTTTAAGTATTGATACCTGCATGCATTCGGGTGTAGTCGGATTGGGGTGTGTAATGTTTGCCTGTTGACAGAGAGGGGATGCTGGGAATCACTGGAACGGAGGAGCAGGATTCTATGGAGGACAGGGCTATGATTATGGTTATGCTGTGGCACCACCTCAGGATCAGGCCATGCATGCAGCTGCTGCTTATGGAGCTTATCCAATGTATGGAAACCACCAGCAGCAAGTAAGCTAAAGTGCTGGATCCCAGCTTCTTAGATGTAGTGGCACAACATAATCAAAGCTAGAAAGGCACACTTAAGCATCATTAATGTGGCTTATCGGATTTCATTTTCTCCTCTTTTTTCTTATTTTTTTTCATTGCGAACTCTCGCACTCCCTAAATTTGAATTTTGCCTCTAGGATTCATTATCTTCTTATTGACATTTATCTTGTGAATGTCTTGGCGGAGGAATTGGGTGTCTACTCTATCCAGTGTGGAAAATACACTGGGGTTGTCCTTGCTGGAAAAATGACCATAAGTCTCAGTTTGGCCCAATAGGCCAATACTTCTGGTCAACAACGTCCAATGTGCCGTGTAGTTATATTTACTTTTTCATTCCACCATATATCTTCATGAAGGGTCATCAAGGAGGAAATGGATCCCATGTTCCGGTGGGCAGTTCTGTTGAACTTTTTGCTTTAGCGGGTCATGATGTGCTCTTCCATCTATAGTGGCCTTGTCCAACGCAGTTTGGCCATAGCTCAACCGTCAGACCATTACTGTGCAATGCATTAGTCATTAGACTGCGATAATAGGCAATCTGAGCATTCACCATCCCATGTTTTTGAGAACCCAATTGGACTTGAGACCTTGTATAACTAAGTAGGACAGTGACTAATTATCTGAGTCCCGTTACTTTACAAGAAGTTAAGAGACACAATCAAACAAATGATTTCATGGTCTTCCCCATGACCTGATGGATTTCCAGCGGGTTTTTATAAGCAGAACATAGAATTGGTGGAAAATGATGTTTTGAAAACTGTTCAAAGTTTTATCCACTCTAAGCATTCGCTTAAAGAAATGAATCATATGTTTCTGCCTCTCGTACTTAAAGTCAACGATCCCGTTTGTACCTAAAGTCAACAATCCCTTTAGTCCTGCTAACTTTTGGCCAATATCATTATGCAATACTAGTTATAAGATAATTTCTAATATCATTGAAAATAAGGTGAAACTTCTTTTAGGCAAATTATATCACCCTTCCGATCTGCTTATGTTCCAAACAAGAATATCTAGAATAATGTGATTATTGGCCAATATCATTATACATGGAGTCTTTCTCTAGATATTTGTTGCATGCTGAACAATGTCATCTCTTCATGGGTTCAAAGTCAATAAAGAGGCCCCTAATATCTCTCATCTCCTCTTTGTTGACGATTGTCTCTTATTCACTAAAACTACTCATGATGAGGCTAACAACTTAATGTCACTCATTAAGGATTTTAGTAGCCAAGTAATAAATTTTCAAAAATCAGGATGCTTCTTCAGTAAGAATGTGCACCCGGACTATTGTGTCTCTCTCATTAGATCACCTAATGTTAAGAAAGTTGATCCTAATTGTTAGAGCACTGCTCGGTCGAACTCGCAAGCGTTGTTATCTCAAGCTTGTTTGTCAAGTTTAGTTGTCAAAACTATAAGTCTTGATTTCTAGTCTACTTATAGTTATGTCTCAGGATAGAATGTGTAGTTGGGCTTTAGACTTCACCGCGTTTATCGATTGAAGACGAAAAACTACTAAGGAGAGCTTGTGGAACTTCATCAACTAAAGGTATGTGGAGATTTGAACTCAACTATCACTCAGAAGTCTATTCTATTCTATCTCCTATTGAGAAAGTCGTATAACTATATAGACTTTACGTTATACACATTTCATATTTCGAGATGAGTTTAACTCGCTTATATCTTTCTTGAAATATGTGTTGGAAAGCTTTTTGCTTTAACTACGTTCATCATTATTCTTGACGAAAGTCAAAAGATGATCATGTGAAAATCACCTAGTTACATCTTACATGATTTGTGTGAGACAGTCATTTGATGTAGACTCAGAATGTTTCGTACTGATCATTCGATCACTTGAAAATTGCTTATAAACTAATAGTTTGTGTGAGACAGTTATTGTTGTCTTCTAAGAATGTTTCAATGATTGAAATGAGAG
The DNA here is from genome assembly GCF_003573695.1 of Papaver somniferum. Lineage (NCBI taxonomy): Eukaryota > Viridiplantae > Streptophyta > Magnoliopsida > Ranunculales > Papaveraceae > Papaver > Papaver somniferum. The sequence goes on along the minus strand of NC_039360.1, from coordinate 91,424,128 downwards.
TTTACAACAATTAACCATTGTCTGAATATAGCACAGTACGCGTTCCCGTATGCAAACTGTTGTAAGAATGATTCAGGTCCGGGAACCAAGTATGCATACCCGTATGCCAATGGTTTTAACTTTAAAAGTCCGGGAACTAAGTTTGCGTACCCGTTTGCAAACTTATTCGGTCTGGAACGACAGTATGTGCACCTGTTTGCGAACTGTCAGACATGACCAAAGTCCAGAACTTAAATTTGCGTACCCGTTTGCAAACTTACGAGGTAAAGTTCTAAAATCGACTAAGTATGTTTTCATACTCATGAACAAATACATTTACAAATTAAGGAATGCAATCTTTGCAAACCGTGGCTAAAATGTTCATAAACTGATTCTTTTGTATCAATCCGACTTTGCTTCAATTGTGTCTTGTATACTTCTATGAGAATATAAACAAATGAACAAGTAACGTAATTAGATTCATTTGAGTATCATTGGATCTAGAAGTGCTAAGATGAACATGGTTAACACAAAAGTGTTCATGTGGCTAACTTCGGTTAACTGTTATGGAGCCAATTCAATATACACGTTTAGGTACGGTTACCCATATCTAAATGAAAGTATATTTCATTTGTGTGTTGAAAAGGCGAGGGTACCCAAATATACCTCAAGCTAAAACTTTTCCTACCTATAAGTCATTTCTCCGAAAGTGATTGTCTATGGACTGAGTCGAGACAATGCAACTAATCGGTTCACACTTCGTGTGATCGTCTATGGATACGAGATCGAGACAATACAACAACGAAGTATGTTTACTTGATAAAAAGGTTCGGACTTAACCAAACACAATAGGATTTCTTATCAAGTAAATAGGAATTAACGTTTGTGTAATTTACTTTAATTATAATAAAACAATTATAATGCGGAAAATAAAAGTAAATCACACAACAAGATTTTGTTAACGAGGAAACCGCAAATGCAGAAAAAACCCCGAGACCTTGTCCAGAATTGAATACTCTCAGGATTAAGCCGCTACACAAAATTAAACGAACTGCGTATAGTTGAGACCAAGCAACTAAACCTATAGTTCACCTAGTTCCGTCTGTATTCCCACGCCTCCAACTTATGAATAAGTCACGTACTTGGAACAATTCCTTTGGTTCGTATTCCAAACAGTAAATGAACGACTAATCTGTTTGGTATCAACTCTCTTCAACCAAGTGATGTGAGTTCGACAAAGGCTCTTCTGTTTATCTCAAATAAACTCTTTCGTCAGGTTCTTAGATCCAAAGAATTGTATTGATGTCGATCTACACAACTAATCAATCCAATCTACCACAAGGATAAACCATTATAGTTGGATCCTCTTATACCGAAACAAGTATTGTGCACACCAAAGATTATGAACCCCAAATCATAAATCTTCAATATCTTCTTTTTCTTCAAATCTTCTTAGATCTTCAATAAACACCTGCACACAACAACTTGAATCTCTTGTGATCAATCACGCACGGAACGAAGTCTGTTAACAATGGATTATCACAAGATCGTCTTTAGAACTAAAAACAGTCTAAATATCCTTGTTGAAACTTCGATATAGTTTGAGTGAATCTTATATCAGAAGAGAAGATTCCAAGCATAAACAAACTAGGTGCAATAAAAGTTCAACCACTGTTAGTCAATCAAATCAATCGAAAACACAAGATAAACCGCAATTATCTAGTTTCCCACCAACGGTACTAATAGAGCTTCTCAATCCCAAAGAAGACTTTAAACTGAGCGGTCGTAAGAGATTTCGCCTGATTAGGTTACTCTCCTCTCCGAATAGGCGGCTTCACCAGTATAGATGGTGGATTTTCGACAAGGGCTAAAATCGTAAACCCATAATTGTATGTGCTCTTGATCCAGCAATCAGATGAGTATTGAGGCTCATGTCTCTTATCGAAAGTGTGAAAGCTCATGCCACAAGAATATCTGACTGAGAATACTGTCTCTCAGAATATATGTAGATGTGTAGTCTTTCAGCTGAGGCACCCGACATATCTCATGAATGCTGAGCAATTTCAGTAATTACTTTTATATAGAATTGCAAGATTAGACGGCTCCTAGACAGCTTGCCTGCTAATATAGAGCAATAACGTCTTCAGGATGTAACAATGATTTCCTTGACTATATAAAAGAAGTATGACGCTTCAACAAGCTCATATCACTCAATTCCTGAATAGCTAATGCTCATATCACTCAATTCCTGATCGTACTAGTATAGAGCCATCAATTAATTATTCTTAAATCATTAGATTCATTAACTGAATCCCTGGAAAATATTCAATGTTTTTCATAATATTTCGTTACTTCAATTTATGGTTCTTCCCAGCAGAATTCCATGGGTTAGTAATAAATATTCAACGCACGGGCATTTGAGCACTATCGAATAAGCCCCGAAAATGGTGCAAGTGTACTCAACAATAATGCACTAACGAGCACCTGAATGCACGAACGAGCATTCCAAAATACGAAGAAACGATGAACCTATGCAAAATAGAAAGAAAATAATAAACAATAAAATATTAATCATGGCGCTGAGAGACTGGGCCCCTCGGCTGGTCGGTCGTGCCGTGGCCAGTCCCACGCCCAACTTTATAATTTATCATATTTTTATTATTTTCCATGATCTCATGAAAATCTCTTCATTTGAGCAAATATCCTTCGTTTCATGAAAACTCCTTAAATTCATGAAATTTCCTTCAATTCATGAAAAATAATATAAAATTAGGAAAACTCGTGGGACCAGGCCCTAGCCGGCCGGTCATGCCCAAGCCGGTCCTACACGTCCTTATTTTATTTTATTTTATTTTTTATGTTTCCTTCATCTCATGGAAACTCCTTCAACGCAAGGAAACTCCTTGATTTCAACAAAACTCTTTGATTTCATGATATTTCCTTCAATTCATGAAAAATAATATAAAATTAGGAAAACTCGTGGGACCGGGCCCTAGCCGGCCGGTCATGCCTTGGCCGGTCCCACACGCCCCTTATTTTATTATTATTACCTATGTTTTCCTCATCTCATGAAAACTCTTTGGTTTCAACAAACTCCTTGATTTTATGATATTTTCCTAAAATCATGAAAAATATTATAAAATTAGAAAAAAATATCTTTGGACCGGGGTCTTTGGCCGGCCGGCTATGCCTTGGCCATAGCCGACCCACACTTCATGATTCCTTCATTTTTGTTATTATTTTTCTTCATCTCATGAAGTTTTCTCAGTTTCAGCAAAAAATCTCTGATTTCTTCATATTTTCTCAAAATATTGCTCAAACGCACATCAGAAAATATCAAAATTCTAAGGACTGAGACACGGACACTTTGGCGACGAGAGCATATTACCTTGACCGACCAAGGTTGACCCTTTGTCTTGCAAGAGGACGATCCCACATACTTTCATCATTTGACCTAATTTGTTCACATTAGGTTCAAACTCTTCCAAACAATTTGGAACTTCATAAAATGATCGTCAGTCGATCCCATGACCATCCAGGACCGGTTTCATGACCCCTTGGTCGATGCTTCATCTATTCATAATTAATTAGGTTTTATCACCTAAGGCTCAGACGAGCATTATTTTAACACGGGATTAAACCAGCATTTAATCATCCTTTCACCAACTGGTCTTCAAGAGACTTTGATATTTTGCTCACTTGAGCATTTGGGCGCTACATGGTCGATTCATCATCCCATGTAGCCGGTCCCTCCTTCATTTCATAAATGATTTTCAATAAATTATCAATTAATCATCAATTCAGCAATTGATCAAAACTAGGGTTTTGAGTCCAAGGTTCATAATTCCAGATTCAAACGCTAAATTTTATGTTGATCCCATGATCATCACTCTAATTAATTATACTTAGTTTGGTCGCCAGTATTATTTTAATATTTATGTGGTCATTCAAATGGCTGGAAGTTGTTGACTCGATCTGTGACATGCATGGAGTGTGCAGCCTGAAAATAAGAGCGAGAAATAGGTAAATAAGGAGAGATAGTCTGGCAGAGACGCGTGAAAGAGAACCAAATCACGTACATGGTAATAAGAAAAGGAGAAAATATTCCGAGAATAATCTCTTGATGGCGAAGATTTCAAGCATTTACTGTCGAGATTTGAGACTCTGCTAGGTATAAAAGAGTGCTAAAGTTTAGAGATGGGGGATGGAGAGTTAGGGGTATAAAGTAGCGAGCACAAAAGGCTGCAGAGAGTTGTAGTCGGAGTTCCTGCACTTTCATGCGAAGAAGAAGAAGACGAAGAATAGATCACTGTTTGTGTAGTACCTGTCATCTTTTCTTTGTAACAACAATTGTAACAGCAGATTCTGTAACGCCCTTCCACCGTTGCAAATCTCTGCTCCATTATAATTCTTTAATAGAAACATATTTTTGAGCAATGAATTATATTTTGAGTGTGTTTTTCACTATGTGGAGCTAGACCCATCACTGGGACAATGGAGGAAGCACCTTTTCATGATTGTGGTAAATGAATTAATTCTTTTATTGACTTTTTGCATAGATTTAATTGCTTTATGATTTCTATTAATTACTTGTTATTTTTTCTGATGTCGCATGCTTAGTTTAAATTACTTTTGATGCGTCATGCTTACGACTTACAAATAATGTTTTATGAAATCTATTTTTGGCAAAGAATTAGAGTCACAACTTCTTTTGTTTGAGCTACATTGTCTAGAGTTAATGATTGAACCACAAGAATATGAAAAGTAGTGAAATCCTGCGTCTCAGTGCCTCTTCATCTTGTCACCATTTTTGTATATATTTTCCTTATTTTCGTTTATTAAAACTTAAAATCAGTCCAACAAAGTCCGAGTGAACGACAACCTTTACCACTATATAAAATCGATCAATTTTTGGCGCCGCCGACGCGTACTTGTGTATAGATTTGTTTTTAGGCTTTTTTTTTTTTTTAATTATTTTTGTTCTTTTTTATGCGTTTTGGTATTTCTTGTTTGCTTTCATATTTGGAGCGGAGCTAAAGAAAAAAAGAGAAAGTGCTGAAAAGAAAAGCGAAGCTAAATAAGGAAACAAAGAAGGAATCCAAAAGGAGTGAAGAAGAAGATTTTGTATATTATTTTATTTTATTTTTTTTAGAAACTGTAATTAAGGTTTTTATTTTTGTAATATTTTATTTTTGGACATTTTTTTTTTCTTTTCTTTCGGACATTGAACATTGGACTTTATTTTTAAAACTCTAAGGAAGGGTTGGTTTAAATATAAACTGCACAGGTAAGGACGACAGTTACGATACTGTCTCGGCCCCTCGGGTTCGTACACTTACATTGGAGTCGGTTGCCCGAGTCGACCTCAACGGTTCATCCCCCGTCTGGAACGGGAGGTAAGAATTCTAAACACCCGTGAATCCCCTGTCAGCGGGTTTACTGGATGATTTTGTATGCATATATGTTGAGGACCTGAAATCGGATTTAATTTTCTAGTAAATGGAAAGGCCTGGCCAAATCAAGATAAGGACTCGGATTTCATCACCGTTTCCTTCTTGCCCTCCTTAGGAACACGTAACCTACGCGAAACTAAGCTTAAAATACTGACTAGAACGAGACCGATAGGGTAACGAGCTTAATAGGAAAGTCATTCGAAAAATATTGGTTACTCTTTTAAGCATACTTCGAAGTTCATGATGGTTTCTGTGAGTTGAATGCGTGACTACGCCGCCTTGTAATTCCGGTGAGCCTTGGGTATCAAAGCTCCACTGAGCTTCCCTCGCCTAAATTCAACTTACTTTAACTCGGATTGATTCCATAGGGGTTTGCTCAAATTGTAACGAATTCCCTTTCGAAGGATTAGAAGCTGGTCTAGAAAAAATCTAAGGGAGCCATCATGCTTTTTGTTTGCTAGATAAAATAGGTTTGTTGTGGTCGAGTCAGCCTTGTTTGTGCTTGTGTAGAATTCCCTTGCAGTTAGGATTTCAAACTGGTATTATAATAGCCATCACAATGAATATGATTATCCAACTGAAAAATATGAACATTACTCTTACCATAGTGTGAATAGTGGTTGGGAACGCCAACGTTTGGAAGGATATGGGTCATACCCTGGTGAGCCCAATTACTATCCACACGTGCATCAGTCTTACGAGCAAGAAGATTATAGTACTAGTTCTTCGTCTCTAGAGGATACAATCAAATTATTGAAAAGTAGTCCTTTTTATGATCCCCCTGTTCCTATTCCTCCTTTAGAAGAGTCCCTCAGGAAGTTAGATGAGTCAACGCGTAAGTTAGCTGAGATGAATAGTATAATTATAGACGAAAGAACTACAATAATGAGTGAACCTTCTTTAGAAGACCACCTCAAGCGGATAGCTGAGACGAACGAAAGAATTACTCGAAATTATATGAGCTTCCAACACAGTGTTCCCAGTTTTACCCTTGAAAATGAGTTTAGTTATTTGCATAATCAAGATATCAAAGTTAGATTTTGTGACACTACTTGTTTAGATGAGGTTCGGTCATTTTCATGTTATTATAATGATGATCATGATAAGGATAGTATTAATGAAGAACATGAAATATGTAGGCATAGTGATCAGGATTTTGCTACTCCAATTGAGCTTTACAAAGATAATATTTCTAGTTCAAATCCAAATAATTTTAATAATTATTCACCTATTCAAAAGGACGGGGATTTGACTAGAGATACCATCGTTTTAGACGATGTAATATTTCCTTATGATGACGAAGCCGATGATAGTTTTGAGGAACGAGTTTATTCTGAGAATATGGTTTTCGAGTCTAGCGATTTAAAAACATTAATCTTAGATAAAGAAAGTGAACTCGTAGAGATGAGTGAGGATGAACCTGGCTTAGAAGAATCAATTAATCATTTCCAGGATTCTGATGACCTAGAAATTAGGGAAGTTGTGACTAGTCTTTCTAGAAGAGTGCGCTTTTTAGAAGGAGAGTTACAACAGGATCGTTCTTTCTTATGCCCTGGGGTTAGGGATAATATGCTTCGTCTTTCCGAGGAAAGAGATAATGCTAGGGCCGAGGTTGGTGCACTTAGTAAATCCCTAGCAGCGTCTCGAGCGGATGTTGCTCGCCAAGTGGAGTCTGAAAGTGATCTTGAGATGAATGTGTATCGACTTCATAAAAGGATGGGGGAGGTGAATGATGAAGTCAACCATCTTCGTCACTTGGATTCGATGAAGCAGGTAGATTTAGACGCCAGTCAATTTGCTCTTACGAACCTTCAAACGGATTATAAGAAACTATCCACCGAATATGACTTTCTTGATGGGGCTCGGGACGCAGTTGTCAATGAGTATGAGGAGGCTTCGTCTAATGTCGAAGGTATAACCTCGTTTTATCGAGTGTGATTCTATTATTTCTTCGTTTTAACCCCTTGGTATTTTTTGTTTTCAGCACTCGAGGGACAGCTTCAGGCAGCAAATGATGAGCTTCAAAAGACTCAATCTGCCTTAGTGCACCAGGAAGGACAAACCAATTATTTCCAAGGGTTGGCCGCGTCTCGTGAGGAAGCAGCGGAGATTGCCTCCAAAGAGGCGGAACGCCTATCTGTATTGCTGTCTCAAGCCCACCAGCGGACCGTTGTTATCACTTATAAGGCTCGATGTCAGTTGGATGAAGAGACCAACAAATTCCTGGATAAGATTGAACTTGGCCTTAAAGTCGAACATGGTCTTGTCAAGAACTATCCACGCCGTCCCCTTCTCGCGCCTTTGCCTGGTTCTTCTGGGCCCTCTTCAGGTGGTAGCGTACCTTCATCTCGCAGAGACAACCCCGTTGACGGAGATGTATCGTCCAAGTAGATTTATTTTATTAGTCATAGAAAGTTGATCCTCGTTGATTAAATAATTTCAGATCATTTTTTGATGTGTTTCCTGTTTTATCTTATTTGCCGAGTCTTGTAATCAACTCCTTATGAAATGGATCATCCTTTTGGCGTACCTGCGTTATCAATTCATCTTTTTATTTTAAAGTATTATGAAGTGTTAAACTAGAAATAACTGGTTTTTTAAAAAGTTGAGAGTGTTTGAGTGCGACACCGAAGGTAAATACCTTCGTGATCGTCTTGAGACCTGTCACCCCGCTGGCGAATCCTGGGACAGAGAATCCCTGTTTCTAACGCCAAATTGTGAACACATAAATCACGAGGCCATCCAAGTGTTCACAAACAATATTCGCATACGTCCTAATTCTAGAATCGTACATCGTATGCGTAACGGGATGATTATATCGATTCATCGACTCAAAGCCTTCGAGCTTGTCATTGTCTAGTCGAATATTATCATAAATAATGTTCGTATAGGAAATAAATCAAGAAACAAGTATAAATATAAAGCATATGAGGTTTAACGCTGAATGTAAGGTGCTGAAATGTAAATGAGACAGATTTACGTGGTTCGACACTAAGGCCTACATCCATGGGGTTTGGTGTTTCACTATGTACTGAATGGTTACAAAGATAGTCGAATGACTTTAGAATATACATAGGTCTGCGGAAGTAGGTGGATTACTTACGCTTCCTATTTCTCTCTCTTATATTCTCCTCTAATTGCTCTCCAAAATGGTCCGCCCCTTCTCTCTTAGTGGAGAGGGGTATTTATAGGGAAGGAACGTGGGTCCCATCTCTGAGGTGTTGTTGTAATCTTATCTTCTTGTGCTTTGTGCCTATTACGCAGAGGTCTTCGGCATATGCCGCGGCCTGAGCTTGAACACGAAGGGTTATGCTCGCTTCTTCCACGAGCTGATCGACACGTGTATATCTCTTTGGTATTTAATGCGGGTAGATGGATGTCTGCTCGTGTCAGACATGTGTCTCTTTGTCTGGTCACATCTGTGTCAGCCAAACTTCCTCTCGGCCGTTGATCTGGGATCTTCCTCGGGATTGGGTGCGTTAATACCCAAGGGGTATTATCTGGTGCTCCTCTGAGCCATCATACCTCTGTGGTCCTCTGTCCCTGACCGTCAGATCTGCTGACCGATGGCATCTTCTGATGAATGTTTGCTATCATGTTTTGATGTCTCGCTTCGCATGCCTTCCACGTGTCTCTTTCTGTACACGTGGAGGATGATGAAAGGTGTACATACAATCATCTTCAACACGTTAAAGACCACGGTTTTGGTAGATTGTCCTTCTGTCGTTCGATCGGGAACATGAAAGAAGAAAGATCCATCCAAGCCAATTGATATCTACTCAGTAAAATTATCTCTTGAGAGAGTCAAGAAAGTTAAATTCAAGCTTGGAGCCGTAAGTTTATACTCCAATACCAAGTCTTGCAGCTTTCTTTTAGGTAAGTGCGTGTTAAAAATGAAGGTTTAAATAATCTTGCTGATTTATTTGCTTGCATGCAGACGATGAACGATGTGATCACAGGGATTATATCTTACGTGATTCATTTGTACATGGCGAAGATGGGTCAGATCTCGATTACAGCGGCCTCGTCTATGACCATGCTTGTAACGCTCAACATGAGAATATTCGAAGATGGTTAGTTGGTCCAAAAGAATACAAGCACTTTGATAACGAGTTTAGTTGGTCCAAAAGAACAAATTTCTATCGCTAATCATCCAATTGGAAACTACTATTTTATCGTTGTCGGAATACCCCAGGTAATGTGGATTAACTATGGCTTATATTAGAATCAGTTGAAGTAGTTATTGATTAATTTTGATTAACTTGCAAAGTCTTACTTTCACTTCAATGAGTTGCAATGAACAACTACAGCTTGTGGCAACAATGGAAAGGGGTTTCATAGATTCCAATCTTTTCGCTTCTTGCATGGATGAAGCCTTTGACAACATTTTTCAAGCAGCTTTTGGAAATGAAGCAAAGAAGTCTAATTAATCAATAATTAGTCGAGAAGCTAATACTATTCACTTGATATAGAAGTACTCTGATGATTTCTTTGGCTTGTAGCTTATGTTTATTTAAATTTGAACTCGTTATGTTCAGTTAAAGTGTATGAGTCGAGAATTGGATCAATTATCATTGAGAAATATGTAGCACCTACTATCATTTTTTCATTTTAGTCTGAAAATAGGCCAAATTGAAAAAAACAATAGTAACTCTTTTTCCAGAAATAAAGGGGGTAAGTATTCAGATTTTGTCTCTAGGTTTTAGGTTTGGGGGTGCATGTGTGATATTTGTTTGAACGATTTTTTAGGGACCATGATTTTTCCGGGAACCATGGTCTTGTTAGGCCACCTTCCCTATAGTTATAAGGGGTGTCCTAGAACATTGAAATGACTAACCTACCCTTAACCTAATTTAATTTAAATCCAACACAATAACCACCTCTCTCTCTCTCTCTCTCTCTATATATATATATATATATATATAACCACCACCTCCTCTCACCACCACCTCCCACCACCGCCGATTACCACCACCACCAACCACCGATTACCACCACCGCCCACCACTGCCGATTACCACCACCACCACCTCCAATTATCACCACCAACAACCACCGATTACCACCACCACCTCCGATTACCACCACCACCACTATATATATAGCTTAATTTAAAACATTAACAAAGATATTCTCACAAACTCATTACTTGTCATTCGTTTTTGGTTGGATAAATGAAAACTAATCATCAAAATGAGTTGAAAATGGAAGTTGCAGAGAGGTTTAATGGAGTTTTTTTTTCAGTAAAAAGTTCGGTTATCACAAATTATTTTTTTTCTTAACCGAACTCAAAGTTTAGTTGATTCGCAAAAAAATACTTTTAACCGAACTCCTTGTATTAGAACAATACAAGTCCATAAGTTCGGTTCGTTCGCAAAATTATTAAGTTTTCTTTGTAACCGAACTCTACCTATAATCCCAGTTCGGTTGATTCGCAAAATATGTTGAAGTTTGCAAACCAACCGAACTTCTAACACTAGGTTACTTTTAACCTGAAGTTCGGTTGGGAACTTGGTTGCGTTGAAGTTTGCAAACTAACAGAACACACAAGATGTACTCAAATAAATTGTCAAGTTCAAAGTTCGGTTACCTACCATTTTATCCTAGGTAACCGAACATTGCACTGTACGACCAAAACCTCCATTAACGAGCGAGTTCGGTAACCTGTGTGTTTGGAAAACGTAACCGAACTACACTTTCAAGTGTGTTCGGTTACATGTTCTTGACATATGGTAACCGAACTACACTTTCGGATGTGTTCGGTTACATGTTGTTGACATATGGTTAACCGAACTGGCCCAAATTTACATAAAAAATTTCATTTTTTTGAAAGTTTGGAGCAATTCAACCAACATTATCTAAGTTTGAAGCATACCTGGGTACCCAAATACCCTTTCTCCGGTTGTGGTTGGTAAAATCCATCGTTTTCCATGTTTTCCTTCTTCAGCTTCTCTAACTTTACTCTCTCAATAATTCTACTTCTTTAAAAAAAAACTCATCTGATTTTTTAATCTCACTAATTATCTTTAACTTAATCATCTCACTAATCATTACACTAACTATTATTAACATTAGCTAATCATCACCCGAAATTAATCAGGAGAGTAATTTAGGTATTAATATAAATATCTAGATAAGGGGTGACCTAAATTTACTTCTAATGTCTTTACCCAAAACAAAATCATGATCCCCCAAGAAAACTCATGGTCCCCAAAAAAATCGTTCATTTGTTTAGTCCGAAATTGTTGGGTTCAAGCCCCGGGTAGTGGGAACTGGGGAGTGCCAAGTGACTCCAGTGAGACCACCGAGTCATTTTATAAGCAAAGGCCCAAAAAGGCAACAGGCATGCTAGACAACAACCAAACAGAAAGATTCAAGTGTAAGTGTAAAGTGTGTAACCGACTTAAAAGGGACCTGTGAACGACTACTACCGGCTAAGATTTCACCTTTAAAGACTTTGTTTTTGCAACTGCCTTTTTGGACGCACGTTTAGTACTACGTAACAGAAAGGAAAAGCATCTTAACTGACCTGAAAACAATGGACAGAGCTTAGTATAACACAGCTAAGCTAGGACCCCCTTCTCTTTACTGCAAAGAGATTCCATTCCAAGTCTAAAGAAAAGCCTTAAACGATGGCTATTTTTGATGTCTATGACTCCATTATTCATGTACCCTCTTTAGGATATCTATTGCACGTATACTTTGGCCACAATTATATAACACTTTTGTGTGAGAGTTAGTTATCTGTACTGAAAGGACCTACCTGTATGTGTTCCTTCAGCTAATTTGGCCACATTGGATTCCGGAGATCTTCTTTAGCTGAGCTTTTTTAAATAGAGTAAAGAGATGTTCCTCCTTGCGAACTTTTTCTGTAACCTCTTCAATTATCAACCAAAAATTCATCTTTTGGTTGTGGAACGATAATGACCACAAGTAAAAAGGTATTGAGTTTCGGTTGTTGGGGGTTGGGTGTCGGCGGGTTTGCTTCTCAAAACTCCCACTTCAAATGCATGGGCTAGTTTGAATTTTGGTGGCAAGACTAGCAACCAAGGTATATAGGATTGCCAAAATGCGTGGATTTTTGGTTTGATACGTTGGGAGAGAGAAAAATAAGGGGACGTTTTGCTTCCAACTCCATCGATCTTTCCTCCAACTCCAGCGATTGTGGCACAATCGCCCGCTTTTTCATCATACATCATCCAACTCAATGAACAAACCAACAAATTTATTGGTTTGAACATCCATTTTTCATGTTTGTTGAATCCATAGTGGGATCAAAATCAACAAACTTGATGATTTGTTCATTCCATAGGAACTGCTCGGAGTATACAATCTACTTTGGCAGTTAAAACCTGGCCTAAGTATTGCGGTTGTTTCTACACTTCACCAGTGTTTTGTGTACCCATACGAGAACATCAGTCGCAAAGAAAAGCATTGAAGTGTTGGCGTTGGCACTAGGGGTGTCAACGGGTCCGGGTTCTCCCGGGTATCACTAGACCCGGACCCGAACCCTACTTATAAAGGTCGGGTCCGGTTCCTAACGGTTCCGGGTCCGGTTCCTAAATTTGTGGACCCAGAACCGGACCCGTTTAAATACCCAGGTACCCGTCGGTTCCGGATACCCATTGGGTCTAAAGAAAACTATTTAAAAAATCTCAAAAACTTAATATATTTCTCTTTTTAGCTTGAATTTAAGTAATTTTTATAAAAAATTATTATTATTTCTTATGAATGTACTAAATAAAGATTAAATGTAAGAGAAAAAATTTAAATGAGTAAAATATCAAAGCTAAAACTAGAAAAAAATACTTATAATTTTGCTAAAAACACGAATAAAAGAATGAATAAACGGGTACCCGATACCCGCGGGTACCCAATGGGTATTACCCGTTTGGACCCGTTTAAATTCGGGTCCAATCGGGTAATTACCCGCCGGGTCCTAAGTAGCTAATGGGTCCAACTTTAGGACCCGGAACCGAATATACCGGGTCCGTTTCCGGGTAATGGGTATCCATTGACAGCTCTAGTTGGCACCATATAACTTAGATTACTGCTGCAGCAGTGGGAGGCCGACCAAAAAAAGATGGATGATGTTGCAGTAATGACCCTTGAAAATTTTGATCGATAAAATTTTTAGTGTATGCTAGTGTTCACGAGTTTAAAGCTCAGATTTTGGTATCATCATCCAACGGATTTACTATAAAAAAAAAGGGAAAAAAATGAAAATAATAATAAAAAGAAAAGTTTTGATATAAAAAATTGACGAATTTTGGTCCATAAACATTCTAAAACGAGCCGAAATACATAGAGAAAATAATTGGGTGACCTGGGTCCGTTTCACAGTGATACATATGAGATGGTGGTGAGTCTGGTGACACCCTAAATTACTAATGTTCACCACACACACGTTCCACCACCTAGCAAATGCACAGATGAGTACCAGGTGTCAGGGGATGTTATGGTAACTTTTTATCAATTACAAAAGCCTTACCTAAAAGGCTAAAGCGTAATCTTGTCATCTCATTATCGGCTCTCTCGGCGGCTCCGCCTCCTTAGTGTAATCGATAAAAATTATTCAAGATCGCCGTCGGGAAGAGGAAAACTTCGTAAGATGTGCAGTTGTTAACGAAGAAATTATTGGTCATCAACTAATTTGAGTCAGGTCAGTGAGTTGTCTGCATCAACCCGGTCCACAACTTCACCTTCTTCACCTGTTCTCTGCTACTGTTTTCTTTTTCTTTATTTTTAGTTTTTAATCTGTGCTAATAATTAATCGAATTAGATCAAATAATTCCTCATTTTGGAGTGTGGGTTTGTTTTAATTATAAGAAACTGAAGGGGAAATAGTTCTAATTTGCTCAATTTGCGTTCTAATTTCGTCTATTTCATGAAAAATGAAAAATTATCATCATTCATAATGCTTCAATTCGATCGATTCTGATCAATGTGATGGATATTTTAGTTAAATTTGAACTGTTAGTTGGATTATTCGATTCACAAAATTGGTTAAAAAGATCAAAATCAACAATTTATGGGTGAAATGGACAGTTAGATTTTGATACTGTTTAAATGGACAAAAATGTAAAAATAGGCAGGATGTAACCAGTTTCATCGTGCCCATTTTCAAATATTTTTTCTTATTTTTAATTTACATAGGATGTATCCAGTTTTATCCTTGCTATTTTTTAAATTTAAGCTAGGATGAAATCAGTTTCACCCTTACTTTTTTTTGGCCATTTCACCCAAACTATTTTTTACTCGTCCATTTGAACCGTGATTTAAAAATATTTGGACGAATGACCCATTTTCCGTATTCGATTATATATGAATGAAATTGACAACCAATTTGATTGATTATCTGAAGATTAATCTCAATTTTGAGAAATTTGTATATTTCGAGCACTTCAATTTCAATTTCTCTCCACAGTTATTGTGACGGACAACATTGGTTATTTTTTATCACATAGGGACTCCCTTTGGTCATCCAATGAAAAATCCTAGTGCTTGTTATTTGGCCGCTGTGTTCTCCTAATTATCCATTCAAAGTAAAACATCCATGGTTAGTACCATTGCTTTTATTTCGAATAATATCTTCATTGTTCTGTTATCAAAAACTAAAAAAGAGAGGAAAAAGAGAGACACATCATAGCCATCTCTAGATTCTCTGCAAATATTTTGAGTAGAAGAGGTACGAAATGCAACTTTCCCAATGATAAAAGGAAGAAAAGAGGTGAAGGAAGTACAATCATTTCTTTATAGTTGCATAAGATTTTTGTTGTTTTTGAATGAAATTGTCTTTTTCGCTATACTTTTTTTTTGTGATTATAGTTTTTTTTTTCACCGTACTATATTGATGAGCATTATTATTGTTAGCATGACTACAATATAAAGTGAAAAAGTTAAAAGTTGTCAATTGGTGAAATGTTGTATCATGTGATGTCCAAAAGGGTGAGGTATGAAGATGTTTGTGATAGTGGTGTAAGGATGGTGGGTTTCGATCGGTGGTGTCATGTCCAAAGTTTCTGAAGTGTGACGATGTTTGTGATGGTGGTGGGTGTGGATTTCGTCGGTGAGGGGATCATATCAAGAAAACAGAAGGGAAAGTTTAAGACCGACTCTTAGGCCGGTTCCTATGAGGAGGCAAAGTCTCAAGTTCGTCATTTTTACATCCATTATAAGCATGATAAAGTGGCAAACATGCTGAGTGGTGGAGTTTCGACCGCTCAGTCAAAACTACACCGAACGGTCTAGTTTAGATCGCGGTGGCTGTGACTCGACCCTTCCGTGCATATTAGATCGTCCAGTAATTATGATCTAACAGTCATAATTTCTCCTCATAAATATCCAATTCCAATTTCATTTCAACTCACATCTTCTTTCTATTTTTTTAGGTCTTCCAGTTTTTCAAAATATGAACATGGCTCAGTTCATTGAAAAACAACATGTTGCCGAAAATCAAAGAGCTGAACAACGAGGCAATATGCAAAATGAAATAAGAAGAGCGCATCAGCGCAATTTTAGTATTGTTGAAGATGGATGTATCTGCAGGAATTATGTTTTGTTTACTAATCATCCCATCGTTGATAACGCACTACAGGTTTGGGGACGCGTTTTTCAAAAATTTGAAGAAGAAACAATGAACCTCAACAATCGTAACCCGCTGGTGTTAAGTGGTCGGTTTGTTACAATTTCAAAGAATATTAAAAGTATATTGCTATGATAAGGGAAGCGGCTCGAAACATGAGGAGTGGTGAAGCCCCGATGGACATTGAACAAAGGTGTCGTGTAGAGTGGCTCAGTAACAGCATAAAAGAGTTCGGATATGGAAGTTGTTATGAGGTCTTAAGAGTGTTGACCAAATTTAATCCAATTTATAGGTTTTAATTTCTTAATTGTTAATTTAAGCATGAATATAAAAGTAGAATTTCATTTTTCAAACAAAAGTGCAATTACATTCAACCACCATTCAATAAAAGTGTGAGTACATTAAAAGGAATTACATCTATCAAACTAACGATTTTTAAAGATATATTCCCCTAAGCCTGTTTGATCCTCCGAAAACTTACCATCTTGAGTCTGAGATGGTGGTTGAGTAGCATCAGGCGAATATGGTACCGGAGATGGTTGAATTGGATGAGGCAGGTGCTTGAAATGGATGAAATGTCGAAGTGGTTGTTGGGGTATACATTGCAGATTGCCTAAATGCATCCATATTTACACCACCACCAGGAGTAAGTACAGAACCTTGGGGCATGAAACCACTAGGGGTCTGGAACCGGATGTATGTCATCTCCACGTCTCCTCCTGTTGCTGTTACCTGAGTCTCTTCCACTAAATTTGGAGTAGAATGACGACTTCTACGACCTCCACCAAGACGTTTTTGACTGCTACCTGAGGGGACATGCCAACACGACCTAAACCCATTTTAGAACTTGTTCCTACCGGAGTCTCAAGCATTTCATAAGTCAAATTATCCCTTTGGAGCTGCATCTCTCTAAAGTGAAAATTCTGGAATCCATCGAGAAGAAGCATTAAAGTGTTCAACTGGTTGTGATACTCTTTTGGCAATGCCACCACACCGTGATATGGATACCTATGTTGCAAACCTTCAGTACTAAGTGGAACATTAACAATATCTCCAACAGGGGATAAAGTCTGGACTTCCTAATATATTTGAGACATATTTGACGAACCCATTTGACTGCTTGGGTACGTATATGCTTCACCCCTCATTGGTGGAGGTTGGGATGGAAGATCGATAAGTGGGAAATTTTCAAGTGCTGGAAAATCAACACTATCCAATTTTTGTGGTTGAATATCAATATTTAGTTTGCATACCTTCTGGAACCAACTACAGTAATCAAAGTCATCATCCGGAATTTGGATCAAATCTTCAGCTTCTTCCCAAGATTTTCCATTATTAATCAACTTTACCAATCATCATGTGATTTTATTGAAGTTGGAAATGGTTGATTCCTTTTACCTTTCTTCCTTGAAGCTGAAACATATGTCTTTCTCGTCAATAGAAGTATCGGCATCACGCTCATGTTTATACTTGTTATGCACAGTTGTTACATTCTCTGAACAACAGAGGTATTTTTACCATCATTTATTTGACCAACCCAATTATCGACTTTGTACTTTTACACGACTGGAAAATTATACGGCTTTCATGAAGATCAGGTTCGCAGACCTTGAAGTAAGTACACCACCAATACTGAAAATAACATTGATGAACATTGTTATGTTAGTACATTCACTAGTTTAAACAATTAACTCGATAATTAGTCAAATAATAAAAAGAGATTGTGGTTCTTACCTCCAATACGACCCAAAATCCCATTCAAGCTATCTTTATTCACACACGAGCATTCACCGAGACTTAAGTATAGCTCAGCTAAAATTGCCTACCCTCAATCATAATTTAGCGCTTTAGTTAAATCTTCAAAAGAGTCGAGAAAACCAATTAATGTCACTGAGATAGCATTAGGGAACATAACTTGGCCTAGAAACCATAACACAAAAATACGTTCAAGCTCGGGATAATCTTCAACTCTTACTATGTTCTTGGCAGAATAATGCTTCAAAGAATCCTTCAACCCAGACACTCTTAGGCCATTTGAATGTAATATTCTTTATTATGGATTTACTTCAATATCATTTGAGTACAAGGGAACTAGATCTTTTCATCTTCCTTCCGATGTCCACTTTAATTGGATAAATTGAAGTAAATCACCATCACATTTTATTCCCGTCAACATATACAAATCTAACGGTATAAACCCTAGAAATAACATGGTTATAATTGAAGCTTATATCTAAACCTAAAAATTGAATATTAATGAAACTAACAATTGAATTGAAATAATAAAATTTATCACACTTGAAATCCTTGAAAAAGAATGTATTTGCAGTGTTCCTCCAACGTTCTATTATAACCCGTACAACTTGAGTTCCGTGGTTTTGCCTTTCATAAAATATAAACTCTGCCAAGGATATTTTCGCAAGGAGTGTTAAACAACTTCGTGGAGGAGCCCAAACACTTCGGTTATCTCAGACCACCCACCTCTTAGTTCAGGTAAACCAACTCGCTCGGGATGGCTAGATATATGTGTAGGTAATACACCAGGACCAAGTAGCTGCCTCATATTTACGAACTATGTTTCTTTATCCTGGACCCAGATGCCATATCACATATCACGGTAGTCATTTTTCCTTTGTATTTGTCTTTTCTGTTTTTTTTTTCTTTTTCTATTTGTTTAGGTACTCATTTTTAAAGAAACTAAAAGCAAAAGATCGCTCCAGTTTGCTCTATAGAGAAGATAAGAAGAAATTAGCGTGGATGAAAACTGGAGAGAATTATGCTATTTATACATGATAGTGCACCAGCCGCGAACGATTAAGATTATACCGCTAGCGGTCGAGACTCGATCGTTCGATAGATACTTGATCGCTTAACTATGTACCCATAGTGGCGCGGTCAGTTTTCCAGGCCAGATGGCATGACATATGAGTGGGTTAGCCACCCCCCATGGGAACCAGCCTTATAGTTATTTTTAACATCCTTCTTCATCCTACAACACGTCAAAGATATAAATTACAGCGAAAACCAGTTATGTCTTGGGAGCTAAATATTTTGTGTTTTATTTGGGATTCACAATCACAACGTCCTTTTCTTCATGTCCAATGCGCTCTATTTATTTTTATATTTTTGATATAAATCTTTTTCCGATTCATTTATTAATATAAAATTAAAATTACATGGACATCAGGCACATCAAGAATCAAAATAAAACTAAATCAACATGCTTGTAAAAGTACAAAATTGAAAATTATGACAAGGAAAAGAAAAGGGACTCCGAGAAACGACCAAGAATGATATAACTGATTTAATCGGGAAGACTATCATGTTCTTATCATGTATGGACCATTGATAGGTTGTTTTCTTGAGAAAATGATACTCCAATGGAGGTGGAACAATTTGCTCAAAATCTTAACCGGAGAATTGAGAACATCGTTTTACAAAATCCAACGTCGTACTTGAGAACCCACTACTGAAAAACAAAAGCTAATATAATAAATGAGAACCACCATTAAGGTTAAATCAAGAATCACCAATAAAGATGAAGGCTAAAAGCACTTAAGGCGCAGATTAAAAAAATAATCCCTAAAAAAATCTAGAAATCTCGAACAAAAAATAACTAAACAAAGAAAATCTTATAACTAATACACAAAATTTTAAAATCCTTGCCACCAAATAGACTAGATCCAAGCAAGAAGATGAAGGAGGCAAGGATTATTGTTTTTCCTTTTCTTTTTTGGAGTAAAGGGGGAGAGAGAAAAAGTTAAAATCTATAAACACGCTATATTTGTGATCCCCCAACGTCCATCTCTCATATCCACGTTTTATCAGTGAAAATTTGTGTTTGTATCTAGAAAATTGGACATATTGTTTTTGAAGTTCAAATTTAAAAGCATGAACTCCCAAAGTTCAAAAATTGAAAGAAAAAAAAAGAAGGAAAGTTACATGAGAATCCCGTTGTTTTTCTCACGAGCTTATACCCAATAAGCAAGTATGAGATCCAAGGGTTAAAGTAAAATCCTGGTTTTTTAAAAGGGAAAAAGGAAATATTTTTCTCATTATTTAACAAAATTCGATTTTCAGTAGATTATTTGTTGGGATGATGGATCTCCAGAAAATCAAGTTTTATGATTTCCAAAGTAAATCAAACAATTATTAATCTTGTTTAAAAAATCCTAAAAAATGACACCTCACAGCAACAATAAAAAAATTGGTGGGACCGCGCTCGCCTAAAAAGGTTCAGACATTCTCTCTTTTTAGGTTTTAGCCAGGGGAGACGCTTTTCAGGATGTTCTACTAGATCGTCTGCCCCGTACAATCGGCCACGTTTTTGTTGTAAACCCAAATTCTTCGATCTCGTTTTCTTAGAAATAGAGGTTACTTCTTCCCTTATAATTACTGAGTCATTGGATCTTCAATAGTATTATTTGATCTTATTTCTTAACCTAAATGAGCCTTTTAATTTCGTAAGGATACGTCATCTGAGTTTTATAGCTTCGGTTCATGCATCCCGTGAGCTAAAATTAAAATTAAAAGATTGTAGAGATCATACTTTTAATTTTCCACCAATTTTTTGTAGATATAGATTCCAAATGAATCATAACATTTGCCTTGACTAAATGAACCTTCTAGGTAGATAGAAGCGGTGTGCACATAGGTTCCACCCTTTACTTAAAACTACCATAAAAATAAATAGATGTAATGCACGACTATCTTTTAAATGATGATTAAAAATCCAAAAAGAATGTTATTAGAAAACTGAATAAATGTGATGGATATAAACCATTTAAATGAACTACATTATTATCTTGTTTAATTCAGTTAAATGTTGAAGAGTCTGATAATATAAATATAACTTAAGCAACAACAGTATCTGTTCAGCTACATCTTTCTACTTAAAATCCCTATCATCTATTTAGGGGAATACAAGTGTATCTTTAGTTTTAATTGGAAGCTTAAATTTGTTCTTAAAGTATTTTTTTCTTTTCTTTTGGTGTTTCTTACAAAACAAAGTTATCTAGAGAAACACCAAAACCCTAAAATGCCTCCGCTCGGATCTGTTCGCACGAGAGCAGATTAGAGTAGATCTTTTTAACTAATCTGTTTTGCTACCTTCTTATCTTTGTATGTTAGATTGTAATACTCGATTTAGCTTTAGTATTTTCTATTTTCTAGATCTATTAAGTCTGCAGTTGTTTTGGAGTTTGATATCTTTTATTCTTCTTTAGTTTGTTAGATTTAGTATCTTCTTTAAGTTTCTAAATCTTGTTTATATTTGGGTTTTTCCCTTAGGGTTTATACTTGTTTTCCTTCATTCATATGAAGTGTTTGCTCAAGTGCAGAAACATGTGCCTTCATGGAGAGATACCAAATGCATCAACGACAAGAACAACTTCAACATAGCCATAGATTCAAGCACACCTCAAATGACAACAACCTCAAGATCATCAACATCAACTTCATCAACTGCAACAATAATTACCAATATTTCAAGGCCGATTCAAACCGATTTCAACCAATCCAGTAGACACTTGTTACTTTAATTTAAAATTTAGTTTACATTACTTAAATATTTTATATCACCTTGATTTGCAAGACGCTAAAAAATTCTAGTTGGATCTTTTGAAAATCGCACGGTTACATATGTCAGCGATGCAAATACGTTTATTTTGGTTTTAAAAAAAACATTATTTCCCCAGGTATAGATTTATCAGGGGCATTTGAAAACTTTGAGTTGGTTGTAATGTGTGTAAACTACGGTAATTATTGTAAGACTGACGATTAAGAATTGGACAAAAAAATCTTTGATGATTGTATTTGATCTTATAAACTTTGTAACAGTCTGGACCCTAAATCGGGTCTATCAATCAACATTCGATGCATGCTCCCTTTATGAAAATAAACAAATCTGTCAGACTTGTGCGCACTTATATCTACGTAATACTAAGAATACTCTTGCGGCAATAACATCGTAAAAGAAAAAAATTTATATACTATTGCGGCGATAACATCGAAAAAGAAAAAATATATTTCCGAACAAAGTTCTAAGTTGAACAAAAACTAATTACTCCTTCAAAACAATTTTAATGTATTTAATTATGAGGGAGGATCCCCTCAAACTTTCATTTTCACATTATCTCACATTTTGGGCGTCATTTTTGTGAATAAAAATCAAACGGTGTCGTATTTGAAGCTAATATTCCAGGATATGTTCCTCTTGCATAGCTCTATGTTCCTATAAAAAAATGAGCATATTCCAAAACGTATAATGTTGAAGGGTGATTTTGGTTTTGGTTCTACCCGTCCTAGTCTCACCAAGTGACCTCACTTTAGTAGGAATGGTAAGAGAGAGAGAGTTGCCTTTCCATTGTACTTTGTCCTTCCTTATATAGACTTTCCCAAAAGTCCCTCCTTTTATGACATCATGACACATGTCCTAAATCTCTTTAATTATTTATAATGCCATTCCTTAATATAACCTCTTCCTTATCTCTTAATCCCCCCTTTATCCCTCCTATCTTATGAGTATTTTCTCATTGAACTTGGGCTTAGTCCCCAAATCCTAGGCTTATCTCCCCTCTTAAGGGCACCCTATACTCCTTAAGGGATATTATTTTTCAGGTATCAACATTAGTCCCCTGACTATTGGGTCAATTGTTAAATGACCAAGTAAAAATAGTCAAGTTATTTTCGATCAACATCCTCTTTATTGATTTCACGACCATGAGCGACGCTTAACCTTCTTTTATCGTGCAAACTTTCCCTCTTCTTTTCGGTTTTTTCCAATTATTATTCCCTTTGCATAACCGCCACATTCAGGCTTTGAGGATCCCTATATATATATTAGTTAGTTTGTTTTCCCCTTATCTTTTTTTCTTGTCCCTTTTTTTTTGAATACACAATACACTCGCCATGTATAGTAGTTCCACCAATAGTTCATCTGAAGAATCTGAAGAGTCTGAAGGAGCCATGAGCAGGGGTTCCGAGAAGACCGAATACTCGGAACAGGATGAAATTCTCCTATCTCCTCCGGTGGATGGCAAGTCATATACGATAGCGGAGTTTACTAGCGGGTCCGCCCTAAAACGCGCGCTAAAGCTGAGGGAGTTCCGCGGAGGTAAGCGCGTTTTTTCTCTTGATGATGTCTTGGTCCCTCGCCTTCTAAACCCCCTCCAGTATTACCTTACCCTTCTGCCCCGAGATGGCTCATGTAACCCGAATCGGAGACCATGGATGCTTTTGCGCTTAAAACAGTGTCGCGGATGGCTATTCACCGTGGTGATTACGATCTTCCTGTCATCGATATTCGCTCCAAGTCAAAGACTCCTCCGATATGGCCTCACTAGGAATCTTAGATATGTTCCAACCCTGGTCACGCGGCCATCCTTCGTGAAGCGGGTATTGATGAAGCTATAAATTCATCTCTCAAACGAGAAGTGAAAAGGAGTAGGCGCGACCTAACACGGCTCTTTTGTCGCTGGGCTCCTCCTGTTCATACCCTTCTCACGGCGTGGGGGGAAGCAACCATTTTTATGGATAATGTAGTCTACCTTACAAGGTTACCTATTGTAAAAAACTTTGAATAAGTCTTCTTAGAAGGTTAGGATTATCTAGTTTTCACTTATTTTTCTGAATAGTTGTTTTACTTTTTCTTAGGAAGTTTGTTAGGGTAACAATATGTTGCCTATATATGTTCTCTGTGATTAAACTTCTAAGAATAAGAAAGTGTTTTGTTTTTTGATACCTTTCATGGTATCAGAGCATACACCGATCCTAGAAAAGAAAAACCAAATAAAAAACAATGCCTAAACAAGCTCCTAAAGCCACAACTTCAGAATCCTCAACCATAACAAGCAGTGTTGACACTGTTGTTGTTCATTCTTCTTATCACATAATTGTTCATCGACTGGATGGTACGAATTATCTAGAATGGGCACAATCTGTCAAATTAGTTGTAGATGGTCGTGGAAAGCTTGGATATCTTATTGGTGATGAGATAAAACCAGCTGAATCTGATCCAAAGTTTAAAACTTGGAGATCTGAAAATTCCTTGGTTACTGGATGGCTTCTCCAATCAATGGAAAGTTCCATCTCAAAACCACATATGTTCATGAGTACTGCTAAAGAGATTTGGGACTCTTTTCGTGCAACGTATTCAGATCTAGAAAACTCATCACAAATATTTGAGCTGAAATCAAAGTTACGGAGTACCAAGCAAGGTGAGAGAGACATCACCACATATTTCAATGAGATGGTGGCTTGGTGGCAGGAGTTATACCAATGTTATGATGATAAATGGGAAAATCCAAATGACTGTACTCGTTTTTTGAATCGTGAAGAAAATGATCGTATTATCTGTTTTTGGATGGAGTGAACCCAAGTTTAGATGAAGTGAAGGGTATAATTTTGGGGAAGAAGCCGCTTCCGAAGTTAAGAGAAGTATTTTCAGAGTTGAGGCAAGAGGAAGCTAGAAAGCGAGTTATGCTACACACTCCGATTCAGCATGAAAGTTCTGCTTTGGTTTCCCATGGACTAGATAGAGATGGAGAAAAGACAAAGAAACCATGGTGTGATCATTGCAAGAAGCCGTGGCATACTCGTGAGAAGTGCTGGAGATTACACCCACACTTGAAGCCTGCAAATCCTAAAAGAAACGTTGGTAGAGCATTGCAAACAACCACATCAGAATCACTAGAGTATCAAGAGAATTCTGGAGCGTCTTCCTTCACAAAGGAACAAGTTGATCAGCTTTCTCAACGTCTCCTACAATTGTTTCAATCTCTTGGTGGTCAGACATATCCTAATCCTTCTTGTTCTTTAGCTCATAAAGGTAACATAAGCTGTCCTATCTCCTTTAATGTCATCTCTAGTTCTTCTATAAGTTCCAATTATACCTGGATTCTAGATTCTGGAGCAACTGATCAGATGAAAAATTGTGCTCAATTGTTTCAATCTTATAGACCATGTACTGGTAATAAAAAAATCAGAGTTGCAGATGGTTCATTTTCGGCTATAGCCGGTGTTGGATCTGTCCAACTTTCTCCTCAGTGAACTCTTGATAAGTCCTTCATGTTCCTAAATTATCCTGTAATTTACTTTCTATCAGTAAAATTCACTCGTGAACTCAACTGTTGTGTTTGTTTTTATTCATCTCATTGTGAATTCCAGGATATGGTCTCGGAGAAGATGATTGGCAATGTTAAAGAGGTTGATGGACTTTATAGATATGTGGATGGTTCGAAATCTGTGTTCTCTGCTCATAGTTCTTGTTTTGAGTTTGTTTCAGTTTCCTTTGATCATGAAATAACGTTCTGGCACTTTCGACTAGGTCCCCCTAGCTTTCATTATCTTAAACGATTGTTTCCAAGTCTGTTCATCAATAAAAATCCAGCTTTTTTCCAATGTTTTTTTTTACTTTGGCTAAACATCATCGATCTTTTTACCCAATCCAACCATATAAACCTACCACGCCTTTCACTCTAATCCACAGTGATGTTTGGGGACCTTCACAAACTCCAAATATTTAAGGAAAAAGATGGTTTGTCACATTCATCGATGATCATACTAGACTAGGTTGGGTATTCTTGATGAAAGAAAAATCTGAAGTAGCAACAATATTTCAAAACTTCTACAACATGATTCAATCCAATTCAACACAAACATTAAAATCTTTCAGAGTGACAATGGAAGAGAATTCTTCAATAGTGTTTTAGAGAAATATTTCTTAGAGAAAGGCATTGTTCATCAAAGTTCATGCATCGATACACCTAAACAAAATGAAATTGCTGAAAGAAAGAATAAACACCTCTTAGAAGTGTCTTGAGCTATTAGGTTCACCAACAATGTTCCAAAATACCTGTGGGGGGATTCTATACTGACAACTATATATTTGATCAATCATATGCCATCTAAAGTCCTCAATTTTGAAACACCATTAGCTGTTTTTCATCGTCACTTTCCAAATGATCGATTGTCCAGTGTTTTACCTGTTAATATTTTTGGTTGTACAGTGTATGTATTTGATAAAGCCAGCAACAAACTTGATCCTAGAGCCAAAAAATGTGTTTTCATAGGATATTCAGCTACTCAAAAGGGTTACAAGTGCTATGACACTATCTCTAAAAAAACCTATGTATCCTTTGATGCCAAATTCTTTGAATCTCAGCCATATTTTAAATCTCATCTTCAGGGGGAGAATATAGGAGAAGATTCGAATTTAGGGGGAGCAAAAAATCTGAATTCACCGGTGGAATTAACTGAGGGTTTTGAAGATAAGTATGATAATGTAGGTCAATGTTCAAACCTAGATCTCAATTCTTTTGTAAACAGTCAGCCAAGTCAGAAAGATCTTCCTAACAGTTCAGAAAATCTTGCAACAGATTCTTCACCTTATCCTGAAATTAATCAGTCAAACACTTCACCAACGCTTGAAAATAGGAGTTTAATCTTATCCCCTAGTCTGAAAGATCCTATAAATTCTATTATTGAACCAGAACCTTCAACAAAACATTTCGGGAAAATATATTCAAGAAGAAATCCTTACAAACAGAAAGAAGACACTATGAACCTCATACATTGCCATGAATATGAACCAAGGCAAGCTCCAACCACTGTAAGTACTTCTCCATCTCTCTCAAATCAATTACCTCAAGACAATACGCCATCATCTGATTTGAATGTCCCTATTGGAAATAGAAAGGGTACGATCTTGTACAAGTCGTCCCTTATATCCTTTATCAAAGTTCGTTTCTTTCGAACGTCTTTCATCTTCCTTTTCTTCCTTCACCTCTCATGTGTCATCTGTGGAGATTCCAAAAAATGTGCAGGATGCTCTGCTAGTTCCAGAATGAAAAGACGCAACACATGAAGAGATGAATGCTCTTGACAAGAATGGAACATGGGAAAAGGTAGATCTACCAAAGGGAAAATCACTTGTTGGGCGTAAGTGGGTGTTCACAATAAAGTACAAGTCTGATGGGAGTCTAGAAAGGTACAAGGCAAGGTTGGTTGCGAAGGTATTTACACAGACTTACGGCATCGACTACACTGAAACATTCCTTTCTGTTGCGAAACTGAATACTGTTCGGATCCTCTTATCGATTGCTGTCAATCTTGATTGGCCATTATACCAGCTTTATATCAAGAACGCCTTCTTGAATGGTGATCTCGAAGAAGAAGTCTACATGAAACCACTACCAGGGTTTGAGGAGAAGTTTGGCTCGAAAGTATGCAAGCTGAAGAAAGCTCTCTACGGACTGAAACAATCTCCTAGGGATTGGTTCGAAAGTTTTACCCAGGCAGTTAAGAAACAAGGGTATATTCAAGCTCATGGAGATCACACAATGTTTACAAGACACTCGAAGGAAGGGAATGTAGCTGTGATGATTGTGTATGTTGACGATATCATGGTAACTGGTGATGGTGTAAGTGAAATGCAAAGGTTGAAGCAAGGATTAGCCAAGGAATTTGAAACCAAGGATTTGGGACCCTTGAAATATTTCCTAGGTATGGAAGTTGCAAGATCAAGTAATGGCATAGCAGTAATACAGCGCAAATATGTGGTGGATCTTCTTCACGAGACTGGTTTGAGTGGATGTAAACCAGTTGACACACCCATTGATGCTAATAACAAACTTGGAGATCATAGAGAAAGTAAACCTGTGGACACAACTAGGTACCAAAGGTTGGTTGGGAAACTAATTTATTTGTCACATACTCGTCCTGATATTGCTTTCGATGTTAGACGAGTAAGCCAATTCATGCATTCTCCACGGAAAGAGCACTTGGATGCAGTTCACTGAATTATGAGATACTTGAAAGGCTCCCCTGGACGAGGCCTGTTGTTTAAGAAGAATGATCAAAGAAGAATTGAAGATTTTACTGATGCAGATTGGGCTGGTTCTATTGAAGATAGAAGGTCAACTTCTGGTTATTGCACATATGTGTGGGGAAATTTGGTTACTTGGAGGAGTAAAAAAACAAGTTTGGTTGCAAGAAGCAGTGCAGAGGCTGAGTTTAGAGCCATGTATAATGGAATATGTGAACTAATGTGGATGAAGATAATTCTTGAAGAATTATCGGTGCCTATGAGTAGACCAATGAAGTTGTATTGCGACAACAAGGCAACTATAAGCATTGCACAGAATCCAGTGCAACATGATAGAACAAAGCACGTAGAAATTGACAGACATTTCATAAAAGAGAAAATCGAGAATGGAGTGATCTGTTTACCGTTTATGCCGACTGCTCAACAAACATCAGATATTCTCACAAAGGGATTATTCAAGCCTTTTTTTGAGTATTTAGTGGGCAAGTTGGGCATGACTGATATCTATGCACCAACTTGAGGGGGAGTGTAGAAAACTTTGAATAAGTCTTTTTAGAACATTAAGATTATCTAGTTTGCACTTATTTTTCTGAATAGTTGTTTTACTTTTTCTTAGGAAGTCTGTTAGGGTAACAATATGTTGCCTATATATGTTCTCTGTGATTAAACTTCTAAGAATAAGAAAGTGTTTTGTTTTCTGATACCTTTCACTTATCCATGGAAGTCATTCGTATGACGAGGCGGCTGTTTACGGAGCGCTGGACGATGAGGATAAAGCTTTTTGCACTTATTTATTGAACTGTAAAGACGCTTCCCGTCGTGAGTTGGTGCGGAAGGACCAAGCGTTATCAAAACATGGCGAGGACAAGAGGATTTTCGGTGTGAGCAAGAAATAGGCGTCGTCGTCTGCCGCAAAGGGGAAGGCCATATGGGTTAAGGAGAAGAAGACTCTTTCGGCGCGTCCAGCGGGTGAGAGACTGCTTGCTAGCTCTTTCCGTGCACATGAGGCAATCCATGGTTCGTCGGCTCCTTCAGCAAAGGCCGGTCCTGAATGAGTTACCAAGACCAACCGCCGCGCTTCTTTCCCTATTTGGATCCAAGTATTGAGCTCCGCGGTTAGTGGATGGGAAAGTTCTTCCCCCCAAATTAAAAGAAGAAAACCCTCGCGCGGAGTTGGCCGCTTTCATCCTGTTTTGGCTCTGTCATGATGTATTTGAGTACAATCCCCAAGATATCATCAAGAGTGAACTTGTGCCAATGGCGGTGTTGCTATCTCGCGGTGTTTCTTTCCTGCTTTCGCCGATATTCTTAGGCGGTTTATATCGTCATCTAGATTTGTTCTGTCACGACCTTCAGACAGTAGGTTCATCGCATAAGATCGAGACTTACATCCCAGCCTCTTTTATACAAGCATGGTCTTGGGAGCATGTTTCCCATTCCCGCCTGTTCTAATGCACTAGCGATTCACCGTGAAGAAGATGTCAGGCAGGATGATGGCTCGGTTAAGAGGGTTCCAGTTGTTTACGGTTACCCGCGGATGGCTCTTTGGAATCTCAAGGGGAAAATCCCCAAGGGCGATATTTCCAAGCATCTGTACGTGGCTAAAGACTTTGTACCATTTCCTTATCAAGACGGTCGGTCGGGTCCAGCGCATTATGACTTTACTGCGCCTTTTGACACAAAGCTGGACTCGACAAAGCTTTTGGCGGCGTCACAATTTGATTCGGTGATGGCCGTGTTTCCTGGATTTCTCCATAGGTTCCATTCTGGCAAGCTCATCGCCATTTATTACAATCCCGACCGCGCAGCTCGGCAGGTTGGGTTTGACCAAGGAATTCCTCGTAGGTTTCCTCCTTGGGGAAGTTATGATATTGGGGATATCGTCGCCAGCTTCGATCATTTTATCTTCAAGGGGCCAACACGTTTGTCCGACCGAGGGGTTAACTTTTCATTCAGGCAGCTTGTCCCTGAGCACCCCTTGGCAGTTACTGAGGGAGCCCACGAGTACCATGATTCCATATGTCGTCGGGCCTTGAATTTTCTTTTGCGCGAATCGTCTCCTCCCCGCGACCCGTCTTTTCAAGACCTTCGAGTGCTTCATGCGTCTGGTCGGATTAATATTGATGATGTCGTAGATGTTGCACATCGTCTCATTCCAGCCACTAAGGGTCGCCCTTTGGAGCCTTTAATGACTTCTTGGGCTCCTCCTGAGGGTCATGAGCCCATAAAGCCAAAGAAGGGGTCGAAGTCGTTTTCCGATCGTAAGCCCCCACGGGTAGAGGTGTCAAGACCGTCTGCTAATCCTCTGGAAACACAGGTATTTGTTGTTCCATTCGTTTTACATTCGTCTATTTATCGTCACCCCTTTTCTTTTCGATAAAATGAGTAGTGGGGATTGCTTTCTCAGGAAGCTCATCATTCCAATCGCGTGGGGTGGAAGCCCCCTTCTTATGTAATGGAAGAGTACTTGAATATGCCTGAAAGTGATTGGACTGAGAAGAGCCTTGCAAAGAAGGCTAGGCGAGAGGCAGCTAAGTTGTCTGTTCCACGCTCTTGTTCTTCTGCTAACATCTCATCCTTACAACCTCAGCAGGGTCGTCAGAGGAGCGCATCGCAACCTCCTAAGAGCGTGATAACAGTCCAGCTTCCTCGTTTGTAGACCAGTTGAGGGATCTTGGGGTTAGTCTTCCCATGGTTTCTAGTTGGGTATCTTCGCGCCTTCACGTATCGTCAGTTCATCCTCTTCGGGGCTGAAACTGTCTGTATTAGGGGCGAACCTCCGGTGTCCCCTATCGTCGTTATGCAATCAATGAGCCCGTCTAGGTCCAGCCGGTCAGTTTTTGGTGGATCCTCATCCCACGGGCACCAACTGTTAATGATCCTGCGGGTAACCTCCTATTTAATATGTGTCTTCATTTTTATCATTATTCTTTCCTCTCTCTTTCCCTCTCCCCTCTTTTTTTTTTTTTTTTTTTAA
>NC_039360.1:91391792-91393054 GCF_003573695.1 Papaver somniferum | reverse complement strand
CCCCTCTTTTTTTTTTTTTTTTTATAAATCTAAGTTGTTTATCGCAATGGCGGTCATTTCTCATTTTTCAGGTTCTACTAGTGACTGAGTCATCTTATAGTTCTTCCGCGTCTCGTCCTAAGCCCGTTGATATCCCGCCCGATTTTTCGATCCCTGAGGTTAGTCCCATGTCTCTTTCTGCTCCCTTCTCTCTTTTTTGTTCTTTCGTTCGTTTGTTTGCTAAAGTTTCATCATTGGCGCTAGGATGTGAATAAGAAGCGTAAAAAGACTGTTAAGTCTGACATGGACGGCGCGCATCACGTAGTCCCCAATGGCGATGTGCCTGTAAAACGTGCCCGGACGGATGGTAGTGGTTCCTCTGCTCCTTTGGAGAAGCAGACTGATGTTCATGTTGCTGACATACCAGCTATCCCCGTTGTGACAGAAAACTCCGAGGACGTGCAGCTTCGTTTTCCTTTGGTAGTGAGTGTTGCCGAGGCTGGAGTAGACCCTTCCACTCACACCCTCGTTCACGGCTTTTGGGTTCCAACCGTTTTTTCCGCCGCTTATAGAGATATTGTGGAGCGTGGTGGTGGTCACATGGCGAAGGAGGGTCTTCTGGACGTTCAAGTTTTGTGCTATATGACTAAGAATCTCTTGGAAATCGCTGACCAACTTACGCGTGTATGATATGATCATGTTAACGCGGCGACAATGCGTGGCTGGGAGACTGTTGTGCGGTCCGCAATCAACGTTCAGTTTCCAATAAAGTGGTTGGAAGAGTTGTTGGAAAGGTGAAGAGTCGGAATGACCCTCGTGGACGGCTTACGAGTCAGATTTCTAAGCTAGAGGGGGAGCTGGAGAAGCGTTCTGAGGCGACTGCTAGTAAGAAAGAGGTGCTGAATTTGTTGCTTGCCGAGGTTGGGGTAGCTATCGATTAAGTGATACGAGCCGAGACCGCGGAGGCAACGGTTCGTGCAGAGCTTGAGGAGAAGCGACATAAGTTGGCTAAGCTTCAGCCTGCTTAAAATACTTCCTCTTTGTGTTGTCTTTCCCTCTATCTTCCTTTGGTTATGTTGGACCCTTGTTGTTCGGATGATGTGTTTGTTGTGTTGTCGTTTTTTTTTAATTGTGGGATATTGGTATGGTGTTTGATTAATTATTAGCTTGTTGTTGGTGTTTTTTCGTTATTCTTGGTTTCATGAAGCAACGACTATTCATAATTCTCTTATTTATTTTTTTTGGAGAGGTATAGATAGGGTGTGTGTGTATGGGTGTGGGGG
>NC_039360.1:91387389-91391531 GCF_003573695.1 Papaver somniferum | reverse complement strand
GGGGGGTGATGGTTTGGGATGCGCTTACTATCCCCTTTTGTTGTTTCTCTTTTCTTTCTTTTTTAGTATGCAGTGGGATGTTGGGCGTTGATGAAACACGCCTATTCTCTCCTTTTCTTTTTATCAGAAGAATGCGGTGTGATGGGGTGAGCGTTGATGGAACGCGCCTACTCCCCCTTTCTTTTTGTTAGAAAGATATGGTGGGATGGGTAGGCGTTGATGGAACGCGCCTACTCCTCCCCCCCTTCTTTTTCTCAGAAGGAAGCGGTGGGATGGTTGGGCGTTGATGGAACTCGCCTACTCCACCCTTTCTTTTTATCATAAGGAAGTGGTGGGATGGGTGGGCGTTGATAGAACGCGCCTACTCCCCCTTCTTTTTATCAGAATGAAGCGGCGGGATGGGTGAGCGTTGATGGAACGCGCCTACCCCCTTTCTTTTTATCGGCCTATTGGGCGCCTTTGGCATTCCCCTGGCCTTTTGTAGATTTTCCCTTGGATTCCTTTGACATTCCCATGGCCTTTTGTAGATTTGTCAGTCGATCGGGCGCCTTTGGCATTCCCATAGCCTTTTGCAGATTTGTCAGCCGATTGGGCGCCTTTGGCATTCCCATGGACTTTCGTAGATTCGTCAGCCGACCGGGTGCCTTTGGCATTCCCGTAGCCTTTTGTAGATTTGTCAGCCGATTGGGCGTCTTTGACATTCCCATGGCCTTTTGTAGATTCGCCAACCGACCGGGCGCCTTTGGCATTCCCGTAGCCTTTTGTAAATTTGTCGTCTGATTGGGCGCCTTTGGCATTCCCATGGCTTTTCGTAGATTTTTCAGTCGATTGGGTGTCTTTGGCATTCCCATGATCTTTTGTAGATTTGTCAGCCAACCGGGCGCCTTTGGCATTCCCGTGGCATTTTGTAGATTTGTCAGCCGATTGGGCGCCTTTGGCATACCAGTAGCCTTTTGTAGATTTGTCAGTCGATTAGGCGCCTTTGACATTCCTGTGACCTTTTGTAGATTTGTCAGTCGACCGGGCGCCCTTGGCATACCCGTAGCCTTTTGTAGATTTGTCAGTCAATCAGGCGCCTTTGGCATTCTCGTGACCTTTTGTAGATTTGTCAGTCAATCAGGCGCCTTCGGCATTCCTGTGACCTTATGTAGATTTGTCAGCCGACCGGGCGCCTTTAACATATCCATAACCTTTAGTAGATTTGTCAGTCGATCAGGCGCCTTTGGCGTTCCTGTGACCTTTTTCATCACATTGCATACGAATTCCAAAAAGAGAATTTATTCTTACCGTAAAAGGGGGAAGATTTTTTACAATTTGTAGTTTATCTTTCATACTCTCTACTCTTCCTCATTTGCTTCAGTGACGAGGAAAGGGGTCACGCTCAATCACTTTCCTAGATGCCTCGAGCTCTTCAGAGGTGCGCTTTTGTTCGAATATGCTCCTTATGGCGAAACATTCTTCTGTTGGATGTCCTAACCTCTGATGATACTGACAGTACTTGGTAGCGTTTTTGTCCATTTTGTTGACGTCTACCACTGTCGGGGGCAGCTGGATTTCCTTTTCCATAACCCACTTGTTCAGCAGTTCGATTGCGCGTTCCCTGCTGCAGGGAAGGGGGTGGTGGGTTTGAGTATCGCCTAGTCCATCCGTTTCTTCCCTGGATCCCGCTGACAGTTTGGAATTGGTCTCTCTTCTCCCCATTAGTGTTAGGTCTTACGTTGCGTGGTGCCTCAGATACGGTACTGACTGTGTGGCGCCAAGCAGGGTCTATAGGCATCTCTTCTACACAATCGACGATTCTCTCAGCTGCTTCTTCTAGCTCAACGAAGGTCTGGAATATGAAATTGATCAAGCTCCCCTTGAAAGCTGGGATCATTCATCGCATACAAATTTCGACGAGGGTTCCCTCATTGATGTCTTCGTGACAGTCTAGTGCCAAGCGCCGGAACCGTAAGATGTATTTTCCTATTTCTTCCCCCATCCGCTGTCCGCTCTTTCTCAAGTCTATTGCTGTGATTTTCCTCTTGGCTGAATATAATTTCCCGAGAAAGAGTGTAGACATGGTTGGCCAGGAATCCATACTTTCCGCTTTTAAATTATCATACCAGGTGAATGATGTGCCTGTAAGTGACTTGGGGAGCACAATCTTCCATCGGAGGCTCTATCATTCATTGTTGATAGGAATCGGCTGAGATGTTCTCGCGCATTCCCCTGACCATCATATGTCTTGAACTTTGGGGAAGTGTAGTCTCTGGGGTATTGGTATTCTTGGATGTTCGCCGGGTATGGACTACTTACACGGTAGTGGTTGACTTGTTTTTCCACATTATAATTCTGCTCCAAGTATTTTTTTTCATCTCCTCCTGTGACATCGTTGTTACCTTGTCGCTTTTATGCTCTTCGCCTTTTGTCGTTTCTTTGGGGGTGTTCTGTCTTGCTATTACTGCTTGTTGATAGACACATTTTTGTGTCTAATTTGTCCTCAATGTCTGTATTGTTGGAACTCTATTTTTGTACTAATATTGTGTTTTTATGTATTTTTAGGAAATCAACATTTTTGGAAAATTCGGCTCGAAAAGTTGATTTTGGCACCCGGAGGACAAGTGTTATTCGGACTCTCGCTTTTGGATAAGGGGTAACCTAATTACTAAGGGGCACCCCCAGGTCACCCCCAAGGCAGCTGCTATTCGCACCCCTACTCTGGATAGGGGGCTACCAGTTTCTTCCCCATTTGAACCGAGTTTTGGCGGGAAAAATAGTTCTTCACCTGCGTAATTGTTGAAGCAAATTTTGGACGTGATATAAGGAGATTCAAGGGCTAGTTTTCATTGGGTTGGACTTTCTATAGCCTAACAGGGATGGTATGGGTGTTCGAATCGGGTTATTTGGGCTGGATAATCGTGGGATGCAAAACAGGGAAGATATTCTCAAAACAGGGAAGATATTCTATTCTCGGAATTTTTGGATGGAAGATACGTGCATGGGTCGACTGTATTGGTTGGAAACAAATTCTACAGCTCAGAGAAGACGCGTGAAAGAGATAAACCAGGAAACAAATCCCGTAACAAGTCAGAAGAATAAAAAAAATATATCGGGAATATTTTCATTCACTGCCGAGTAATGGGAAGATTTTTTGGATTAATGAGAAGTTATTCTTGGTCCAAAGGTGTATAAATATAACTCTTGGGTTAGCATAGAGGGGTGTCGAGAGTTTGGGGTCGAGAGAAGGTCCAGATAAGCAGAAATCAAGAGTTGATGAAACTCTGTTTCTGCTGCTGCTGATGATGAAGAACACCAAGAACACGAAGAACAGACTCGCAAGGACAGTGGCTTATCAACAGTGTCTAAGACGCACAGCCGTGGGTCGCAGTGCAGTCTAAACATCAGCAACACTTGTATTTTATCGTTCATTCTGTGACGCTTTTTGTGCGTCGCAGATTACAGTTTTACACCATTTTCTCCTTTTCTCTCCATTGTAAACACCATTTGAGCTATAAAAATATATTTTGAGCGTGTTTTCATCATGAGGAGCTAAAACCCAACATTGGGACGACGGAGGAGGCTGAATTTCATCCTTGGGGTAATTTATTTTATTCTTTTTTATGAATTTTGCATTAATATAAAATTGAAATATGATTTGAATTAATTGGTTGTTATTTAATTTGATGATGTATGCTTAGCTTAGTTGTTTTGATACATCATGCTTAGGACTTACAATCGATGTTTTAAGAATCTATCTTGGCAAAATCAGAGTCCATGTTAATTTTATTGAGTTTTATTTGTCAAAGAATATATGAATGAACCCTGTGTAGTGAATTCGGCCAATTCCTTAGTCCCGGTACCTCTCGCCCATTGTTAATATTTTTGTATATATTTTTTTTTTAAATCTAAAAATTCCATTTCCTTCGCAAGTCTGAAACGAATCCTATTTACTACAACCCCATCAAAAATATTAATCATTTTGGCGCCGCCGACGCGGATTTGTGCTTAGGTAGAATTTTTAGGTTTTTATTATTTTTTTATTATTCCATTTGTTCTTTTTACGTCTCATTGGGTGTGTCTTTGTATTACAGGTTTGAAGTTGGATACTAAAGACCTTGGAATCAAAGCTTAAAGCTAAAAGAGAAGAAAAAAAAAACAAA
>NC_039360.1:91384178-91387181 GCF_003573695.1 Papaver somniferum | reverse complement strand
AAAAAAAAAAAAAAAAAAAAAAAAAAAAAAAAAAAAAAAAAAAAAAAAAAAAAAAAAAGAGAGAATTATTTTTTTAAGAGACTTTCCATTTTTTTTTATTATTATTGTTTTTTTTATTTCTTTTCATTGGACTGGACTTTGGATAATTTATTTTGATTTTAAACCCTACGGAAGGGTTATATATATAAAAAAAAAAATTTAAATATAAACTGTTTGCAGGGAAGGACGACAATTACAATATCGTCTCGGCCCCTCGGGTTCGTACATGACATAGGAGTCGTGGCCCGAGTCGACTTCAACGGTTCATCCCCCGTCTGGTACGGGAGGTAAGTCCATCGAAACACTCGTGAATCTCCTGTAAGCGAGTTACTGTATTCCTTAAGGTGATTCATTGATTGAGGACGAATTTGGACTGTTTTTAAATTCCTAGTAAAGGGCAAGGCCTGGCCAATACAAGATAAGGGTTCGGATTTCATCACCGCTCCCTTCTTGCCCGCCTTAGGAAAACTAAACCTAACGCGAACCCAAGCTTAAAATTTGATTAGAACGAGACCGATAGGGTAACGAGCTTAGTAGGAAAGTCGTTCGAAAAATATTGGTTACTCTTTTAGCATACTTCGAAGTTCATGATGGTTTCTGTGAGTTGAATGCGTGATTGTGCCGCCTTGTGATAGCGGTGAGGCCTTGGGTATCAAAGCTCCACTGAGCTTCCCTCGCCTCAATTCAACTTACTTTGACTCGGATTGATTCCAGAGGGGTTTGCTTAAATTGTAACGAATTCCCTTTCGAAGGATTAGAAGCTGGTCTAGAAACAATCTAAGTGGAGCCATCATGCTTGTTGTTTGCTAGATTTTATAGGTTTGATTTGGTCGAGTCAGCCTTGTTTGTGATTGTGTAGAATTCCCTTGCAATTAAGAATGTCGAACTGGTATGATAGAAGCCAATACAATGATTATCGACCTGAATTTGAATATGGACATCATCCTTTCTATGACCATGTTGGGAATAGTGGTTGGGAACGCCATCATTTGGAAGGATATGGGTCATACCCTGGTGAGCCCAATTACTATCCACACATGCATCAGTCTTACGAGCAAGAAAATTATAGTACTAGTTCTTCGTCTCTAGAGGATACAATCAAACTATTGAAAAGTAGTCCTTTTTATGATCCCTCTGTTCCTATTCCTCCTTTAGAAGAGTCCCTCAGGGAGTTAGCTGAGTCGACGCGTAAGTTAGCTGAGATGAATAGTGTAATTCTAGACGAAAGAACTACAATAATGAGTGAACTTTCTATAGAGGAATCCCTCAAGCTGATGGCTGAGACGAACGAAAGACTTGATCGAAATAATCTTACTTTCCAATATAGTGTTTCCAATAATACCCTAAAAAATGAGGATAGTTATTTTCATAATCAAGATGACAAGGTTAGAATTGGTAGCACTACTTGTTTTGATGAGGTTCGATCTTTTTCATGTTATTATGATGAGGATAGTATTGATGGAGAATCATATTTATG
The DNA here is from genome assembly GCF_003573695.1 of Papaver somniferum. NCBI lineage: Eukaryota > Viridiplantae > Streptophyta > Magnoliopsida > Ranunculales > Papaveraceae > Papaver > Papaver somniferum. The sequence continues at coordinate 91,385,665 of NC_039360.1, read as the reverse complement.
TAGGAATAGTGATCAGGAAATGGTTACTCCAATTGAGCTTTACAATGATAATATTATTTCTAGTTCAAATCCAAATAATTTTAATAATTATTCACCTATTCAAAAGGACGAGGATTTGACTAGAGATACCCTCGTTTTAGACGATGTAGTATTTCCTGTTTACAAAGCCGATAATGATTTAGAGGAACGAGTTTATTCTGAGAATAATGTTTTAGAGTCTAGCGATTTAGAAACAATAGTCTTAGACGAAGAAGATGAACTCGTAGAGATGAGTGAGGATGAACCTGACTTCGAAGAATCAATTGACCATTTCCAGGAATTTGATGACCTAGAAATTAGGGAAATTGTAGCTAGTCTATCTAGAGATACCCAAAACTCTAAGTTTGGGGGTGATTATCACCTTCCTAGTGCCTTACCTTTAACTCTCAGAGAGTCCCTTCACTTAGGACTTGATATCTCTTCCTCGATAATTTTACAAGATTACCTTCATACTCGTTTTCCCGAACCTAATGATGTCCAGGAAGAAGTTCAGTCGTTAGAAACCCATCCTCTGGTTGATGTGGTTTGCCCAGGCTATGATCCCCAGATTGACTTTGTTTTCCCACCAAATAGTTTTCTTCCAACTGTGGGAACGTTTATATTCCAAATGTGTCGAATATTAAGTTGTGAGACTAAACCTAAATGCTTTAGGAAATTAAAATCGACACATTTGCTTAAGAATGACCACTACTCTCATTGTGGTCAATTATGTAAGTCAAATCTTATTGACTTAGAGGATCCTCAGTTATTTAGGTTATTATTGTGCGCTTCTAAGATCATATTTGAATTTTTCCAGACTCTAGGACCTAATGATTCGGATCCCACCTATGAAGAAACGCAACCAATGAAAATTTTCTATTTAGACCCTTTCGTAGAACCTGAACCACAATTAGATATAAATTTCTTAATCAGAAAACTAAGTAAGGGCATGCTAGTCTTGTTCACTTTCTTGGTTCATTTCAGTTTCCTTTGGTCAGCTCTATTTAGTTTTGAAGACCCATAGTTATTTCGACTGTTACTTTATGGTTTGAGTTGACTAATCCTTTCCTAAGTCTGGCTGAAGACTTTAAACTTAGCACTTCTTGGGAGGTATCCCATGCTCATGCAACACGGTAATATCTTTCCTTAACTCTTTCGCTTCAAATGGTAACAGTTTCTCCTTGTTCATGCTTTTAGTTTCATCTTTAGAACATTGAGGACAATGTTAGATTTAAGTTTGGGGGTATGGGAGAAACTTTTTAGTTGCAATTAGTAAACTCCAGAGCCTAGAAATTTATGCCTATTAAGGTTTGCACTAACCAATCTAAGTGGATGGGAACATCTTGGTTATAGGAGTTGAGGAACCAATCTGATTAGATGGAAACATCGAAAGAGTCTATTCATAAAAGCACAGAGCTCAGGTGTTAGTAATAACATGATAGTTTCACCATATCTCGTTGAGTCCTTTT
>NC_039360.1:91360568-91384062 GCF_003573695.1 Papaver somniferum | reverse complement strand
AAAAAAAAAGACCGGACCAGTTAGACCAATCGGAATAAGTATTAACACTTGGATAACAATATGCGTGTGTTCTCCCTGTTTCCGTAGCCTAAGCAAGCGTGGAATGCAGGACCCGTGGGAACTATCGTGTAATCTGCTGACAAGAAGCATGCGCTTGGATCAAAAAGATCTATTCATGCCGTTAAGTAAAAAAAAATGGTTATTGTTCTGTGTAGTCAACTGCTGGTTCCCTTGTATTTGCCAGTTTGTTGATCTAGATTTAAGTTATTGACCACTGGTTCCCTTGTATATGCCAGTTGTGTTGATATTAGTAAGACCGGTATCTCAGTCCATTAGGATAGGTTCATTCTGGCAGTGGCCTTCAGACAGATATGTGAAACATCGATCATTTGGTTAACATCAAAACCATCTACATTTTTCTATTTCCATCTCCTTTTTCTATCCATATGATTAGTTTGACTCCGAATATGATGTCCATAGTGCAACTATCTGAGTAGAGCTCTGTCACTTTATATGAATTTTAGTATGCTTGAGTGCAAACTCGTGTACAACAATTGAAATTTCGCATCAGGGTACTTCCTCCTATAGTCAATAAGTATGCCAACCAAGGAGATTCTTTAGTGCCTTCCAAGGTTCTGCATAGATAAGCTAGGGTCTGGAGTAATGGTTTTGTGGGCACACCTCTGGTAAACCCTCCCGAGATTAACTCGGTTTTATTTATTTTTTATTAGTTTTGCTCGAGGACTAGCAAATAATAAGTTTGGGGGTATTTGATAGACACATTTTTGTGTCTAATTTGTCCTCAATGTCCGTATTGTTGGAACTCTATTTTTGCACTAATATTGTATTTTTATGTATTTTTAGGAAATAAACATTTTTGGAAAATTCGGCTCGAAAAGTTGATTTTGGCACCCGGAGGACAAGTGTTATTCAGACTCTCGCTTTTGGATAAGGGGTAACCTAATTACTAAGGGGCACCCCCAAGGCAGCTGTTATTCGCACCCCTACTCTGGATAGGGGGCTACCAGTTTCTTCCCCATTTGAACCGAGTTTTGGCGGGAAAAATAGTTCTTCACCTGCGTAATTTTTGAAGCAAATTTTGGACGTGATATAAGGAGATTCAAGGGCTAGTTTTCATTGAGTTGGACCTGCTATAGCCTAACAGGGATGGTATGGGTGTTCGAATCGAGTTATTTGGGCTGGATAATCGTGGGATGCAAAACAGGGAAGATATTCTCAAAACAGGGAAGATATTCTATTCTCGGAATTTTTGGATGGAAGATACGTGCATGGGTCGACTGTACTGGTTGGAAACAAATTCTACAGCTCAGAGAAGACGCGTGAAAGAGATAAACCAGGAAAGAAATCCCGCAACAAGTCAGAAGAATAAAAAAAATATATCGGGAATATTTTCATTCACTGCCGAGTAATGGGAAGATTTTTTGGATTAATGAGAAGTTATTCTTGGTCCAAAGGTGTATAAATATAACTCCTGGGTTCGCATAGAGGGGTGTCGAGAGTTTGGGGTCGAGAGAAGGTCCAGAGAAGCAGAAATCAAGAGTTGATGAAACTCTGTTTTTGCTGCTGCTGATGATGAAGAACACCAAGAACAGACTCGTAAGGACAGTGGTTTATCAACAGTGTCTAAGATGCACAGCCGTGGGTCGCAGTGCAGTCTAAACATCAGCAACACTTGTATTTTATCGTTCATTCTGTGACGCTTTTTATGCGTCGTAGATTACAGTTTTACACCATTTTCTCCTTTTCTCTCCATTGTAAACACCATTTGAGCTATAAAAATATATTTTGAGCGTGTTTTCATCATGAGGAGCTAAAACTCAACACTGGGACGACGGAGGAGGCTGAATTTCATCCTTGGGGTAATTTATTTTATTCTTTTTTATGACTTTTGCATTAATCTAAAATTGAAATATGATTTGAATTAATTGGTTGTTATTTAATTTGATGATGTATGCTTAGCTTAGTTGTTTTGATACATCATGCTTAGGACTTACAATCGATGTTTTAAGAATCTATCTTGGCAAAATCAGAGTCCATGTTAATTTTATTGAGTTTTATTTGTCAAAGAATATATGAATGAACCCTGTGTAGTGAATTCGGCCAATTCCTTAGTCCCAGTACCTCTCGCCCATTGTTAATATTTTTGTATATATATTTTTTTTAAATCTAAAAATTCCATTTCCTTCACAAGTCTGAAACGAATCCTATTTACTACAACCCCATCAAAAATATTAATCACTTGTGCTATCCAATCTTCAAGCTCCTGCCTTCTCTGTGAGCGCTCGTATAGTTCCTTTTGTATGTCTTGCAGGGCTGGTGACATGGGTTTTGGTAGCTGGGTCACTCGTGCGTTCTTCCCTTGCGTTGCTACTACCTCTCTGTTTTGGGATCCAAAGTCCCGCCAATTGTTTGAGATAGCGTCATGTACCGGTGTTTCTTCTTCGATGTCATCGTCCTCCATTGTCACCTCATCGAGGTTGATAGGCTGCTCGGTCTCTTGGTTTTCTATCGTGCCTGAGTTAGCGCCTTCCAAATGTGTCATGGTGAGTTAGGCACGAACCTCCGGATGTGGTCTCCAAATGTTGAAGGGTGATTTTAGTTTTGGTTCTACCCGTCCTAATCTCACCAAGTGACCTCACTTTACTAGGAATGGTAAGAGAGAGAGAGAGTTGCCTTTCCATTATACTTTGTCCTTCCTTATGTAGACTTTCCCAAAAATCCCTCCTTTTATTACATCATGACACATGTCCTAAACCTCTTTAGTTAAGAATCTGATTTTCATTCACAAATAGGCGCCAAAAATGTGTGATAGTGTAAGAATTAAAATGCCAAGAGATTCTCCTCTTCAATTATAAATAATACCATTATCGATCCAATGGACTACTAATTAATTAAGCTGTTTGTCCCGGTACTCGTGGTTAAATGATAATCAACCACCGACTTCATCAAATCCATATACAGTGTCCTTTTTCAATTAGTTTAGTTTAAACGCTGGAATCCAATTGAAACTAAGGTATTCCTTTTTTGTTTCTACGTGTTTTTAATGGAAAAGGTTAGCTTAGTAGGGCACTAGGGCTAATGGTCGAACCCACTAAACTATTAGACTACAAAGAGAAGATTGTTCCTTGTGTCCCGCCAACATTCATTTCAGAATCAAAGATATTTAATATTTGTATATATTATTAATCACCTTCTCCGATGAAGAATATAATTCAACTCTTCTATAGATTTCAAAACCCACAACAAAGATTCGACAAAACAAGATTTGGGTATACTGATTAAATACATCCTAATTTCCTAGCTAAATTTTTGTCTCGTTGTCTCTTCTCCTTTACTTCTGGATGCTGCGTTCTCATGGTCCGTGTGGCTCTCTTCTCACATGGTTACTGTGATATCAAGTTTTGTAACGTGAAACCAACCAATTTGACTTGACCAAGCTCTAGTACACATGCCTAAAAAAGAAAAAAAACTCCAACACCCATGCTTGATGCAGCGAACCGGATATTTAAAGGAAATGAGACAACCGTGATTTGGTGAATAACCAAGGCTAATCTTTTACATGAAACGGTACGGCGCTACTGCGCGCTTAAAGAAATGCGCAAGTAACCAGAGGAGAAGGAAAAAAAATATCGGGCAATGGGTTATTTGTCCAAATATTTTTAAAACATGGTTCAAATGAACGAGTAAAAATTAGTATGGATGAAATGGACATCAAAAAATAGTAAGGATGAAACTAGATGTATCCTGATATAAATTAAAAATAAAAAAAATATTTAAAAATGGGTAGGATGAAACTATTTACATCCTTACTATTTTTACATTTTTGTCCATTTAAACAATATCAAAATTTAAATATCCTTTTCACCCAGAAATTGTTGATTCTGATCTTTTTAACCAATTTTGTGAAAAAACATAGAAGTCGAAAATTAGATTTAGGATAGTAATAAAAACCAAGAGATCCAACAAACGGTCCAACTGGTTCTTGATGTAAGGGTTAGTCAAAATGCGAAAGATTATCACAGTACAGTTTTGTTTTGTCGCTCCCTAATGTCCATGTATTAATGTTTATTTATAAATCAAAAGCAATCAAATTATATAAACATAACCATGTAAGATTGGCCAGACAACATGATATCATCATATCATATGGAAATCTAATTTGATAAACAAGTCATACCTTTTTCTTTCATTAACTAGTGAATTAACGTACGTTATGTTCCAATCAATAAAATAAACGCACGTCTTGTTCCAAAGTTTCCAACTATCTTGTTGTTTTTTTCTTTTGTGCCGTAGTTTTCAAATTTGTATATTTTGCATTTTTACTTGATTAAAAATCTACTATATGTAGTACTGCTAAGTGCTGACCCTAGTTGGTGCTTGCTGAGCTTAATCGCCAAACACATTGTCAGCTCTATTTTGATCATTTAGTTATTTCTCATTTTCCTATATCACGTAATATTGATATCATTATTTACATTTTTTTAATCTTTAATTAGATTCTGTTGTGTCAATAATGTAGATAATATTTGAAAGAAGGATATGTTTGAATCACACCTGGTGTAGTTCATAAGAGTATTCATTTTATGATTTTCAGATTGCATGCTCATGATATATCGTGCGTTCCATTTACATGGTAGAATGTTTGAAATTATTAGATTATATACGTCAGCTTAGCAAGATCAAACAATATGATAAAACAACACTTCAAGGCAATCTGCTTTTGGACAAGAAAAAGGGTTTTCCAAAAACTTGAATGATTTCTCAATGATTTCTTTATTCACATCCTTTTACAATTGATTATTTTCTTTTGATTTCTGTCCTTCTTTTAATTCGTAATGCGTTATTTCATTCTAGTCAAGTTCAACTTCATATAGGCTCGTAGAAGGTGTTGAAGGTTTTGAAGGTTTTGTTGTCTTAAGTTTTTACATCTCTCTATCTTTTACAAATCAATCGGTGTTCTAATATCATGTTGTTTTAACCTGTTCTTGCAGGTTTCCATTGTCTTTCCGTGTCGCTCCCAGTGGTGGTAATAGTCGTGATTATACTAGTTCAGATCTCTGTTGTTTGTCACAGTGGTGTTTGCCTTCAAATAACAGTGGTATTATTGTGATATCATCGTTACTTGTGTGGAATCAACAAGTCGTCTTGATTCTGGTTTTCCTATCCCCAGCATGTCATCAACAGGGATTTTCTTTTCAGTCTCCAATCTTCATCATGATTGCACGCCATTCCATCATAGCTAAAACCCTTTCCATACCAGTTAACTCAGTTGACTCGGTTGCTTACTTTAGCAGAGATTTTAGCTTATTCAGAGGGAAAGTTTATTCTCTTTTCAAATTCAAATTTCTAGTCAAAGAAAATAAGCCGGATATATTGCTCCACCCCCAACAAATATGGAAATAGAAAGATACTCATCAATACAGATATTTCCATAAACCAATAATATCCATCTTATAAGCATAACCCTAAAACCCTAAACAATTCTACAGGCTTCAATATCACGAGTAAAAAAGACTGTGTATCAATGTCTGCTACTAACAACAACCAAATCATGAATTCCAACAATATGCAAACGACTGGTGCTGGTCCTTCTACTATTAGACCAATCAGAAGAATAGTCGCGTCTGCTGTGGCTCCTGTTGAAAATACTGATGATTTCTCTTTCAATCTGCTTGGAAAAATTATCTTCAACAAACCACTGCATCATGAAGAGATTAGAAAGGAGATCAACGATCGTTGGAGAAGTTATCGCAAATATGAAATCATCACCAAAGGCACAAATATGTTTCTTTTCAGATTTCAGAGAGAGGATGCTTTCAAGGGAGTAAGCTCAAAAACCTGGGACATCATGGGTTACTCGCTCTCTCTAGTTCAGTTTGATCCCGTCATAAATATCAAAGACCACAAGTTTGAGCATCATACATGGATCGTTAAACTAAGAAATCTTGGAAATATCATCCTTAATGACAGGCTGGTCTCTGAGATCTGTAAGGATATTGGGAAAAAAGTCACACCAGAGGGAAGAAGAAGACATCCGAGAGGCAGTGTTATTAGCACTGTCTATGTGGAAGTAAAGCTCACTGAACCTCTCAGAAGGGGTGGTTGGTACATAACTCCAACTGGTCAAAAACAATGGGTTATTTACCACTTCGAAATGCATCCTTATGAGATTTACAAAAAGTGTTGGGTTGTTGATCACATAGATTCGCAATGTAAGAAGCTTTCAATGGAACAGAAGGTGGAAGCCATGACAGAAAGTGAATATCCAATCTGGAGCCAAACTGAGGAGGGTAAAAAAAAATTGGCTGCCTATATCACTAGTGAGGATGATAATATAATGGATACTGGGGCAGAATCATCCGTGGGTGTAAATATTGCTTCTACTTCGACTACTCCGTCAGTCATTATTCGTAATGAAGACAATATAGATTTGGAAATCGAAGATGCAGAGCAGAGGAAGAACAAGCGAATCAGGGAAGAAGGATCCAAAATTAATCCCCATCTCAACATAGAGCTTACCCATAACCTCAATTCCCCATCAATCCATAACAATCCTATTTTCCATGGTGCAATCAATGGAGCTGAAGAAATGATTGATCATAATGATCTCACTGCTGGAAACAAGATAGAATACCAATTTAATTCAATGGATGATAATCACTCAATGACAACTGATAGCGCAGAATCTGAACAAACTGTGGCTGCGGCATGGAATCACAATGGAAACTCTGCATCTCTTAATCAGGTACCTAAACAAAACCCTAGCTTTTTTCCTTTATCGCTAAAATTTAGTTTTCTCTTCTGTGACTTGGATATCAGTAGTAGTAGTTCTTCCATAAGTACCAAATTTTGTGTTAATTACTTATTTCTAGACAATTTCAAGCATATCCCCCATTGTTTTGCTCTGGCCCTTAAGCATTACTTCAATAGCCTTAGCGTGGTTAATCTCTATTTGATTGTCTTCTTCAGTACTTTTGCTTGTAGCTTAGAGTCCTTCATTTGCAATTGTTACAATTATAGTTGCTCTGATTGTGCTATTCTCTTTAATTCTTGTAACCACATTGGTTTGTGGACTTTTCTCTCCATAATGAGAATTTTGTCGTGGAACTGTCAGGGCTTTGGAAACCCTGATACTAGGACCAATTTATGGAACCAAATTAGAGGCCAAAATCCTGATGTCATTTTTCTTAGTGAAACCAAAAATGACTCTGTTAAAATGGGTCAATATCTCAAGAGATTCAACTACCCTAACTGTTGGATTAGTCCTTCTAGGGGTCTCTCTGGAGGTATTGCCCTTTTATGGAAGAGTGGTTTCACTCTTAATATTCTTCACACTACGGATAAGATGATCCATACCATGATCTCTTCTGATCCTAGTAAACCTCAATTCCTCTCTACTTTTCTTTATGGTTCCACATACCATGATGAGAAAATAGAACAATGGAATCACATTAATGAAATTGGAAATTCTATTGATCTTCCATGGGTCTTAGTTAGAGACCCTAACATAACTATGTTTGCTCATGAAAGGTCCTCTAATACTAGACCAACCACCTCAGAATATCCTATCATTCAACAAGTAATTGACAATACTGACTTGAGTGATTTAGGATACATTGGTGCTCAGTTTACTTGGTCTAATAGACAAGATGGTACTGACAATGTTCAAGCTAGACTTGACAGGGCCTTGGTAAATGGTCATTGGCTGCATCATTACAACCATTCAAAGTTGTTCCACATTGATGCCATAGGCTCTGATCATTTACCAATCCTCTTGGTTACTAACTATAATGAACACCAAGGAAAAAGGCCATATAGGTATTTTAAATGCTGGTTTAAAGATCCAATATGTCAACAAGTAATCAGGGATGCTTATAAAACTAATGTTAGAGGGTCCAATGCTTTTAGAATGGTCAGTTGACTTAGAAATGTCGAATTTGAGCTCAAGAAATGGAATATTTCTCATTATGGTAATATTGATCAAAAAGTTCATTCCTTAACTGATCAACTCAAAAAATCTGAATAGTAACCCATACTCAATTCAGAACAATGAGGCCATAAGGGAAGTAGAACAAAATCTTAAGCTAGCTCAAAAAGATCAAGAATCTTTTTATGCCCAAAAAGCCAGAGTTGATTTCATTAAAAATCATGATAGAAATACCTCTTACTACCACACTCATGTGAATAGAAGGAGACATTTCAACCATATCAGCTCTCTTAAATTAGCAAATGGACAGTTGTCTGAGGATAGAGGTAAACTTGAGGACCTTCTTGTTTCCCATTTCAAGAATATTTCTACTACAACTAACCCTATCTTGAATAATAATTTTCTGAATTGTATTGATAAATGTATTACTGATGAGGACAATGATCATTTTTTGAGTCCCATCACTCTTGAAGAAGTTAGGAATACCATTAAGCAAATGAAACCATGGACTGCCCCTGGTCCAGATGGGTTTCCACCAGGTTTTTACAAACAAAACCTGAATTTGCTTGAAAATGATGTCTTAGAGACTGTCCAAAGTTTCTTTCACTCTAAACATCTTTTGAAAGAAATGGATCACACTTTCATTTCTCTAATTCCTAAGGTTAATAAGCCTACAAGCCCTGCTGACTTTAGGCCCATTTCTCTTTCCAATTCAAACTATAAAATTATATCTAAAATTCTGGTGAATAGAATGAAACCATTTTTGAACAATCTTATATCACAATATCAGGCTGCTTATGTACCTGGTAGAAATATACAAAATAATGTGGTGATTGCACATGAGTTGGTTCACTCTATGAAGAAAAAGAAAGACAGATGTGGTATCATGGGCCTTAAACTCGATATGTCTAAGGCCTTTGATAGAGTTGAATGGTCTTTCTTAATTGTTGTGCTTAAAAAGTTTGGGTTTTCAGATCATTGGTGTCAACTGATTTTGCAGTGCATTAGTACAACCAATATTTCTATTTTACTGAATGGTTCACCTTGTCCTTCTTTTAACCCTACTAGAGGTTTGCGACAAGGTGATCTCTTGTCTCCCTCTCTGTTTATTTTGTGTATGGAGGCTTTCTCTAGGTATCTTATCCATGTTGAGCACGTCAATCTCATCCATGGATTTAAGGTCACTAATGAAGCTCCTAGTATATCTCACTTAATTTTTGCAGACGACTGTCTGCTTTTCACTAAAGCTACACATTCTGAAACTACTAATATTATGGCTTTAATAAATGATTTTAGTAGTATTTCTGGCGAAATGATTAATTTTGAAAAGTCAGCTTGTTTCTTTAGCAAGAATGTTCTCCCAGACCACTGTGTGTCTCTTATCAGATCAATGAATATTAGGAAAATAGAACTTAATGAAAAATATCTAGGGATCCAACTGTTTGTCACTAGAAATAAGACTGAGTGTATGTCTCATTTGAACAATCATCATGATTCTAAAGTTGCTAATTGGAAGGGTAAGCAATTAACCCAATCTGGTAGATATGTCCTTGTTCAACATAATTTAAAGTCTACTTCCAATTATCATATGAACTCATTTCTTCTTCCTGACACCATTGTTGATAAAATGGAGAAATCTCAAAGAGATTTTTGGTGGGGTAAAGATGGTCGTAGAGGCTATTACTTTAAGAAATGGAAAAAGGTTTGTTCTCACAAATTACAGGGAGGATTAGGTTTTAGGAATCTTAAAAAAATGAATCTTGCTCTCTTAGCTAAAACTGCCTGGCTTTTAATTCACTCACCTAATGAGCTTTGGGTTAGGATTTTAAAATGCAAGTATTTCAAAAACTGTCATCCCATTCATTATAAAAAACCATGGAGTCAATCCTGGGTTTGGTCAAGTATCTTTCATGGTCTGGATATTCTGAAACAACATGCTTTCTGGGATTTAAGGGACGGATCTACTATTCATGCTTTTTCTGATAATTGGATCCTTAATGCTTCTTTGCATCTGTGTTCTAGTTTTCCCAATCCTAATTATAAAGTTTCTGACCTCATAAATCATGAGGATAAGACTTGGAATGTTGCCTTAGTTGAAGCTTTCTTCACCAGTGAAAATAGCCAAAGGATTTGTAGGATGAGAATACCAGTCTCTGGATGTGATACTCTCATTTGGCCTTTTAATAAGAATGGCATTTTAACAGTTAAATCTGTGTATAAGCTATTAGCAAATGAGTTGCCACATAATTCTACACCCAGTCGAGATCTAGAATTACACAAGGCTCTTTGGAAGACTCCACTTTTGCCTAAAACTCAACTCTTTTTATGGAAATGTGTTGAAAACATTCTTCCTACAGGCAGTAAGCTCTCTAGTTATAGCAGCAACCATGACAACAGGTGCAAATCCTGCAACTCTGGAGTCAATGAAACTCCATAACACATGATCCTTCATTGTAACTTTGCTAGGAATGTCTGGTCCAACCTCCCTGTTGTCAGTCATGTTATTGCTCAAGACTTGAATAGTGACATTAGCATTAAGGACTGGATTTCTAAATGGCTCTCCACTAAGAATCTGTTAGATAAATCTGCTATTATGTTCACTGTAGCTTGGTGCATTTGGAAAGACAGGTGCTCTAAAGTTTTTGACAACAAGCCCCTGAATCCTCAACTCACTGCTAATACTTCTCTTAGTTTGGCAGATGAGACTGTTAGCTCTTTGGTCAATGCTGTTATTTCTAATCCTCAACCTGTTGTTGTCAATGAGGATAATTTTCTTAATACTATACCTGAAAACAACTTACTTGTGTTTCTGTGATGCTTCTTTTGACAAGGATACTAACAACGCTGGTGTTGACATCGTGGCAATGAATCATGCAGGTTCTTTCAAGGGATGCAAACTAGTTGATGGTGCTGCTTCAAGTCTCGAGGGTGCTGAAAGCTTAGCCATTCTAGAGGCAGCTAAATGGATCCTCTCCAAAAACTACCAGGACATTTTCTTGATTAGTGATGCCAAGAATGTTATGGCTTATCTGAATAATAACAAAGGACAGACTAGCTGGTCCTCTTGCTCTGTTTTAGATGATTGTCTATTTCTTTTAAAATATATTCATTCGATAAGGTATAATCATCTTAAGAGGAATCTTAATAGTATTGCAGACTTAGCTGCTAAGCATAGTCGTATAGATAAAGTTACAGGCGAATGGGATGAATCCAGTATTCCCTACTTTCTCCAAAATGATGTAAACCTATTTTAATCAATGATTATTTTTCTTTTCCTAGCAAAAAGAAAAGTGTTGACCCTAGTTAGTAATTCGAGCGAATCACTCGTGAATCTAAACTGTCCGAGTTCGAATGATCCAGCCTAATTACTCCAACCGCGAATCCAATTCGTGCGTTATATGGGCCTTCCGAATAATCTGTGAATAATTTGAATTTGCGTAGTCAGGCGATCAATTCGCCCAAATTTTATAATAATTCCTTCTTTTTTTCCAGAAAAAGACATCCAACCACCAAACCAAGCGCTCCTTTATGATTTCTAATGAACATATTTTATATATCCTTCATTAAAATCCTAAAAATCGTAAGTTAATCACCCCAACCACATTTTAAAAGGTATTTAATATGTGGCGAACTTATATCAGCAAAACGAATTATACACGTACGTATGTCGTCCCCCTATTGCCGGATCTTGACTCGTTGGTCGGATTTTTACCGAATCCAAAGTATCTGAATCCGTATAATACTCGTACATTTCTCATCTGAATTTCTCTCCGTATCCCGAATTGCTAACTAAGCTAGTGACCGAAAACAAGTAATACTACTCTATATTTTGAAAGTACCGCGCGGTTAGGGTTTTTTTTTTATCCTTTCAACAATTACAGAATCCCCGATAGACAAGTCTCGAGACTTCTTCTTCGTCTCACAAAATTATCAGACCCAAAAAGTGGCCCCTATTAATCTCGCGGGGCGGAGCTCATGAGTCAGTGGCATGGAAAAGAGTTTTGTGATGTCTAACACTACTTTTTTTTTTTCCTTTTTTCATTTGGATTTGTGGTTACAAGATATTAAAATGGTGATCACAATGTCTTTTTTTCTCGGAAAAAAAGAAGAAGAAAACTCCTCATTTATTCGTAAAATTTTCACATTTCACATCCCAAATTATAAGTAGTTCTGGGTTGTGGAGTACATACCAAATTGAATTCATAGATGTTTTGGATAATAAATTTGTTACAGAAAACAGAAAATTTGAAACCCAAATATTTTCGAATCAACTAACGTAAATAAAAGTTGTTGCTCTAAAGTTAATTTGACAAAATTCCCATTATCCACATCAAAGTTGGTTGCGAGTCGCTTTTTGCATGCATTGCCAGTTTTTTTTTGGCATTCCAATTCCATTACGGCTTCTTGTTTCCTGTATTTTTCTGCATAATCATAAATAACAAAACTTTCATATGATTTAGTCTTTGCAGGCAACATTGTGAATGTTATATTCATTTTCGGGGATAGAAAAGCTATGTCTCTAATTGATTGACTTGTAGTAATTTTGAGATTATCCTTATATAAAGGATCATAGAATAAAGTCTTTCTAGCATTGTAATTTGGATTGCTTGTATGCATGGTATTTGGTATACTTTACAACAGTGTTAGCAACAATAATACTACTTTTTATTTTTTTTCGTTTTTTCTTTTGAACATGTATAATACCTTAGTTTTCATACATATCAAGTTATAACACCACACAGTTTATGTCAACCCGAAGCAGATCCACCTCTATTATTACTACTAAACTGATTATGGAGGGTAAACACTTACGAGAAACATAATCCATATCGAATTCAAACGCATCCAGATTTGTTTGGTAAAGTTGTAGCATATTAATAGATGTGGTTAAGTTTCATCTTCTTCATGTAACAAGTTACAAAAGGTAAGGATCCCTGGAATTATTATTACCACCCTAGTATGATCGAAAGAATGAAATGGATAGCCTTCCATATAAAAGCTCTTGAGAATATGGTAATTTTTCTCCCAAATCTTATACCAGTTCGTGTTCTTATAGCCATCGGAATTTAGTTTTTCATATAATGATTTTATAGAAAAATAATATTTACTGTTGAGACTCCATCGAACCTTTTCTTCATAGCGATTTTTAGGTATTTCTAATATTTTTATGTCAGATAAAATTTTCCTATCACAATGTGAATTCAGTTTATTATGGTCCCGGGCATTGTCATTTATAATCAAGTGGTAGATTTTTAGATATATTAGCAGGGGCATTATAAGCGGTAGACTTTTAGATATATTAGTGTTAGGTACCCATATATATATATCCATATATCAATAGACTCTCCAGTTCCAATTTCCCAATGGGAATTTTCATGTATCTTAGATATTCTTAATATGATCGCTTTCTGAATCTAATTGTTAGTGTGTTTAGGTTTAGTACAACGCAATCAATTTCAGATCTAGACCTCGTTTCGGTCGGAACTGGGACACTGGGTCAAGCTTATCTCGGTGAAATTTCGTAGTAACTCCCAAAATTTCGTTTCTAAATTTTATATTAAGAGTTGGTATGCCAGAAATTTACACACGTTCTACCTGGTTATTTGTTGTATCATATTTGAACCACTAGACTAGTAACTATTTCAAATTAAACTTATTCTCTGGAAACTCTAATAATAGTATGGTGCAATAACTAAAACTTCATACTAAGAATTTCAATTACAAAATTTTACGAGAGCACTTGTAGTGGCTTCCTACCCCATTATATTATAGAGATTGATTTTCTTAAAATACATGTTATAAAGTTTTTCATATCATAGTGATCTTTATATTATCTTCAACTTAATCTTTTTCAATAAATTCAGTGAAGTTTTTGACTCCGTCCCAGGTGACAAAATTTTCATTTGCTTACGAGAGGGATCCCAAGATAATTTAGGTGGAAATAATCTCAAGCGTAATAAAATAGTCAATGCTTAGGGAAATTCCTATGGCAATGGCCAAATTGAAAATTTGTTGAGCCAGGTGGATGGCCAAACACGTTTCTCCACTATGGGACAAGAAGTGGGCGGTTGATCATCAAGCGCCAGGTAAAAGAACACTCGCCAGCGTGTGTAGCTCAAACTCGGCGTTGGAACCACAATCGCGGAGTTTGAAGGTTAAACAGGGTGTGCTTTCTACACAAGCTGGCGTGTGAAGAAAAAACACCAGCGGATAGTTTTTGAAAATTAAAAATTCACTTGTTTACCTCTATATATTACCATCATCTTCAAACAATTCACTCACACCAAAATTCACTTCTCTTGAATTTTCTCTTCTAAATCTATTTCAATTTTTTAGTTTTATTGTTGGTGAAATGGCTGAAAAGGCGATGCAAAACTTGAAGCTGTTGTTTCTAAGATATGTGGGAGTTTTAAAAAGATTGAAAATTGTACGAGGGAAGTGCAAGTTTTTTAAGTTGCTCCAAGAAAATGTTCCGCTAAAAGGCAAAGAAGAGCTCCAGTTTTGAAAGTTAGCAACAAAAAGTTCAAAAACAAAGGCGAAACTGTCAAAAAGCGCGTTGAATAGAAGATACGTCAAATGAAGATAAACGGGAGGCCAAAGCTGGTACTTGATTTTTATTGAAGTTGTTTAGTACTTTTTACTATTGTCTAAGTTTATATCTTGTAAAAGAATTGGCAGTAATATCAATGAATGAAAATATTTAGAATTTAAAATGGATTTCCCACTTCAGGTTAAGCGATATGTATTACATTTAAACTTGTCAACAAACCCAAATCAAACTACATTTTAATAAATGACAAAAAACCCAAATCAAACTACATCAAATCCAGCGACATTATCTCTATGGAGTTCATAGGAATCATAGCATTCAAAATGCTTGAACTCTCTTCCGTTTTCTTCAGTGAACTTAGTATGAGCGATGATTTTATGTAAAACAGATAAACAATAAGATACTCACCATGTCTTCGTTGGATAATCCAGAATTGCTACAGTGGACCATCCACAAAACTTATGTATAATGTTTGACATCACAAGTGATAAATAATAATCTTAGTTCTCGGCTCTTACTGGTTCCTATGGTTTCGTTCCGCGACGTTACAAAATGTTCCAATACTCTTTACTAGAAATAGTCATTGTTCATTGATCTCATTATACGTTGTAACCAACATCGACCAAGAGTAACATCTTCTTCCATTGTAAAGACCGGGAGAGGTATTCGAGTGCAGTTTCGATGTGCTTGAGATGGACCATCTTTAAGAATGTGGAAAAACGCTTCGTAAAGAAAATGTTTACATGAGCTTCCTCCCAATTATCAAGAGCTGTTTGGATCACATCAGCTTCAGTTACACTGATGAACTTTTCTCGATCAATTTCCCTCACCAGAGCAACAAATGGCTGGAATGCAAACCTAATATATTGAAAACAAGCATATAATCGACGAGCATCTTGGTATCCCATCAGTGAGACGAACATTGTAAACATGTTCTCCCAAAACCCTGTGAAAAAATATGCTTTTCGTATTGTTATATCCTCTTCTTCAGTAAACTTGGGACCACGATTTCTAGCAAACATTTCTGCGAAGTGAGAGAGATTAAGAGTTTTAGAAAGAAAAAAGAAGATGTGAATTTGGAGATGGGAAGAATGGAACTTATAGGGTGAGAAATAAAATGGAGTCGTTGGAAATTTAACCGTTGACGTTTGTAGTAAAACCGCGCGGCTTTACCATGACCGCCAGTTTGAATTACTAACGATAATTTTTTTTTGTTTTAAATACAACACTAGGTTTGATTCTTTAACCAAACAAATGTATTTCTTTCAAGCCAATAACATTCACCATGTTTTCTAAAGGAAAAGCGAAGCAAATATTATGTGTCGAAGCAAAAGAGGTTTGTCCATTATGTTTCATGGATAACCACAGTCTTATGAAATGCACTTGGATCTATTCAAAGTGTCCCCGAGAAGGTTGTCCACGCATCAGAATGGTGATTGAATCACAACCGGAAAAGCTCAGGTATTTGCAATGTCAAGATCCAAACTGTCCAGAGGAACCACATATGCTAGATGATGCTATGAAGGTTAAAAAAGAAAAAGAAAAGTTTGCAACACTCTACAAAAACTTAAAACTTAAAGCCAAATTGAAGAAGAAGTTATTACACTGCATGCATTGTGGATATGGAGATCACGAATACAAACATTGTCCACAAAGAATCAGTGAATGCTCAAAGCCAGGCTGCACGACTTTTATGCATTTGTGCACTTCTTCTGAAGAAGACACATATGGAAGGAATTTCTGGGAATGTCTTAGGTGTTCTTTGGTGGAGTGAGTTGATTGAATTGAAGGACAAATCGATTCACTATGGTATTATGCTATTTAGTTTGGTGTTTATTTTGTGTTATTATGATTATCTAAATCAAACATGTGGATGTCTTGACATTTTCACCATAAATATCATAAATAAAAACATACTGTATTGGATTAAACAACTACATCATACATGAGAATAAAGAAAATACATTAGATTAAAACAACTACAACATAGGAGTCAATTCTCGTCAGATGGTAGAATTCCTAGGACGATGTAAGGATCGTATCTATTGAGCACCCTAAGAATGTTGTAACAAGCATGGAAGTCGAAAGGACGTCCGCCGTTAGATACTGCCCACATCGCTAGTGTTCTGGGTTCCACTTCATTTACAGCTTCACCGTGGAGTTTATTTTTGTGATTGTGTACTAGTACAACTACGAATTCCGGTACATGACGACTAGTTACATTAAAACGATACGACAATCCGTGAGAATCACGCCCATAAATGTTCCCCGTTTCAGTGACGAACATTCTATAAACTTTCTCCAAGAAACACAACGTCGATTCGGCTACATTCCTAAAAATAGCTTCTTGTATGTGAAAAACAAAGGCTCTGCAAATAGCTAAATCCTCTTGTTGAGTGAATCTAACACCACGAACTCTGCGAGGAATTTTTGTAGATGGTTTGAGAGTGAAGAGATTTAGAATGTGTGAATTTGGAGTTGAAATGAGGAGTATTTATAGAACTGAAAATTCCAGCTGTTGGATGACAAGATTTTCCAATCATCCAGATGTAGCCGCTCGCAGTTTTGGTTCACACGCTGGAGGATTAAGTTCAAACACTGGCGTGTGAAGGAAAACCTAGCGGTTTGGGGCACACGCCAGCGTTTGTGGTTCAAACGCCAGCGTGTTTTCCACAACCGCCTGGTGTTTCATCAAGCGCGCGCCTGTTCTTCTGTCTCACTCAACAAGCCAACAATTTTGTTGGTTTGCCAATCCGTATTTCATGTTTGTTGAGTCCATAGTAGGAGCAAAATTAACAAATCTCATGATTGTTGAGTCCATAGAAACTGCTCTCAGAAACAACAGATTAAACACTACCCGTTGCCACTATTGCCACTTTCATTAAACTTCGTTTTCAAACTAGACACTATTTTATACGTAACAAGAAGATTCTTCAGATTCAAAATCCGCTCCTTCATGTTATCAAGGAAACAATAAAATTATCTACAAATTGCAAATGATTAATCTCAATATAAGGTTCGTCCCGGACTACTCATCAGGTCAACGGCTCCCAGCCATGGCAAGAACAATCAGTATTTATCCTTTTCCCTTCAAGCTTATTATAGGGGCGGCATTGTGATAGTAATGTCCCTTTAGTTGGTTAGGGGATGTCCTAAAGGGGATATAAATTTACTAGATTACCCTTTTCACGTTAAATCAACCAAAATCAAATCAATTTTTTTTAAACTTAATGAAGCAAAAAATTTCAAATCAGTTTTTTTTCATCTTCTTCTTCATCTTCTCTTCTTCTCCATCAACCGTAACCTCCATTAAAACTGAAAATTTCATCGTCTTCGATTAATCGGCGATTTGAAAAATGTTTGGAAAAACCCAGTTAGGGTTTAGTTTATCGTGTTGGATTTAAGTTAATTTTGTATCAAAAATTAGGGTTTTGTATGAAAATTGAAATTGAAATTTCTGGTTGCATGTGAGTTACGGTTGGTAATAACTCAAATACGAACCGTAACTGTAGATTGGGTTGATGTTACGGTTGGATTTAACTCAAATACCAACCGTAAGTTCTTAGTTTTGAGAAATATGTTCAATTACAGTTTGTATTTGCATCATATTTATCAACCGTAATTGAGTTACGGTTTGTTACTCAAACAACCATACCAACCGTAAGTAATCCTGTGTCTTAAGAATTTATCAAATAATGATTTACGGTTCAAAAGTTAAGTCGACACACCAACCGTAGGGTAGTTACGGTTGGTCTCGATTCATTAGTTACCAACCGTAATTTAGTTACGGTTGTTGTCCAAATTTAATTACCGACCGTAACTGGTTTTACGATTGGATCTTCCCCAAATTTAACCAGTTACGGTTGGTATTCGATAACTTACGAACCGTAACTAAGAGTTACGGTTGGTCACGAGCAAAATTGCAACCGTAAGTTCTTCTGAAAATTTAAAAGTTTGGATTTTGTTACGTACTTTAGATAATTTTGGGCGAGAAAAAGCTAATGGGAACTAATTTAGAAGTACACCGGGTCACTGGAATCACTCATTTTGGTTGAGTGAATCAAAATCTAGGGTTTCACATATATCACAAAAGTTTTTCTTCTTCTTCTCCTCTGATTTTTTTTTTTTTAACTCTAAAAATCTGATTTTGTTTTGATTTCGAGTTAATATAAGTGAAATTAATCATTAACACTAAACTTGATTATCATCACTAAACTAGGTTATCAATAATGAGGATTAATTTGTCATTTTCATCGTTTTTTGATAAAAGACTCCTTAAATGATCATATAATGACCCTTTTTGTCCTATTAAAATGACGCCCCTCTAATAAACCATACCGCCTATAATAAGCTTGTTTCCCTTTCCCCAAAAGAAACCAAAAAATACAAAAACAAAAAACAATCTGCATCAGTCAAACACGGCACTACCGCCTCCGTCGTCCACAAAATAGCCTTCACATTCCCCTGATTGTCCAAGTGCCTGCGTTCCCCATGCTGTCCTATAAGACTTTTTAGCAAGTTGTGTAATAAGTGGAACTCGATTTCTTATACACGTGACACAATTTCTGTTAGTATGTATGATAACGTCTGAAAACTGGGCCCCACCAAATTGGGCTTGTACCGTGGCGTTTCCGTTCCGTTACGTCTCTATAAATAGTGACTTCACATTTCTCCATCTCTTCTCCCTGTGTCATCATCTATCACGATTCACGACAGCACCACCCCTTCACATTATCCCCCCATCCCACACCGTTCAGTATATTCTAGAGTTGAGATTCTAGTTACTCTGTTTTGCTTCTTAATCTCCACCGAAAAACAAATGCTCCTACTAATTACAAGAAGCACATCGTATCACATGCAGTACACGTGCTAATTAACATGTCTTAAGCTTAACTCCAATGACTAAATAACCCCCTTAACACTGTATGGGAGAAAAAACGCTTTATTCGGAAGCCATGTGATTTCTGCAGCTTTTAATTAACACAACCCAAAACTTTTTTTTCCTCTAGCCGTGCGATGGGAAATCACACCAAAATGTTTGATGAAAATGAGATAAACTTTCTTGACCTCACACCAAACATTTTTTTGCTTAACACGTATTCCAATTTAATTAAAATGCTACCAGAAATTACATATCACCAGGAAGTATCGAATCGAAATTAGAAAATTTGCCCAATTTGTATACTGGTGTATTTATTTCACGGCCACCCCACGTAAACTCAGTCAGCATATTTTCATTTTACGGTAAAACATTCTACAACATAAATAAGGGAAGTTTCGGTATTTTAGCCATAAAAGGAAATTAGAATCCTGGAAAGCTACGTGCTAACATACGCCAGATGCGCATGCGTGTTGCTTTCACATAACTCTATACACTATAGTGTGACTGGGAGCCTTCTGTTTGTCATAACCTCCATTATTTTTTTAAAAGCTTCAAGAAAGAAAGACAGAGAGCAGAGAGAATCAGTGATTCTTCAGTTCAGTCCTTCTCGAGTAAAATTTCATCATTGAATTTTTTAATTGAACAAAATTTGGTGTTTCGCCATTGTCAAATCAAAAGATTCAAAAGTGCTTCTTCTTTCTTTTTTTTCTTTTTCTTCTGTTTTGCTTTCTTCGATGAAGTTCAGCAGCTACAACAAATCTCGTCGTCTACTCCACTGCAGATTTCATTTGTTTTAATTCACAGAAACCGAGAATTTCTTTGCAAATTGTGACTAGTCTCATTCAATTTTCATTTTTCCCGCTTCTTGAATGAAGTAGGAGTAATAGTTTATCACTCTCTCTCAAGGTCTATCTCTCTATCTCTCTGTTGCTGTTTATCGGTAATCTTAATTACTAGTACATCTTTTTTATTAATTATGCTATTTTTTGGTTCAGGTCAGGATATTACTCTGTTCTTCATTTACTCTGTTCTTAAAAGGAGAAATTAAAGATGAATACCAGAGTCAGAACAAGAATTCAAACCATGAAAGCAGAAGCTCCAGTGAACCATGAAAAAGTAGGGATTTTTAATCTGATTTGTATCTTTTAATTTACTCCTCTCTGTCAAAAATGGGTTTCTTTATATGGTTGTAAGTGTAACTTGTAAAGTTTTATAGAGTCATCAAAGCTTGCCTTTTTTAGATGATATTAATGGGTCCTCAGATTTTCTTTGGTAGATAAGCTTTCGCTTTCTCTCTGTTTATCATTTTTGTTTTATCTTTTAACTTGGCGAATTTTCAAAACAGTAAATTTTCTGAGATTACTAGATCAATGTGTAAGGCTTGCCTTTGATTGTAGTATTATTTTGCAAGTTGTGGAAATTTCTTATCTCAAAGTATTTTATTCGGACAAGAAACAAAGATTTTTTCTTAGGTGGGAATTTTGTCCAACTTATTCTGATTTTGTTTTTTCTGTGTGTGAAGATGGAGAAACAACAAAGGATTGCATTTATGGAATCCGAGAAATCTACAACTGCGAGTCGTCGTAGATCAAGAAGAGAACGAAAAATGGCTTTACAACAAGATGTAATTCATCTCTTTCTCTCTTACCCTCTGTGCGTGTTTCCACTATCTTTGTTATAAATTGGTGTAATGAAATCTAATTTTCAGGTTGATAAGCTAAAGAAGAAGCTAAGACATGAAGAAAATGTTCACAGAGCATTAGAAAGAGCTTTTACCAGACCATTAGGTGTTCTACCTCGTCTTCCCCCATATCTACCTCCATATGTAAGTACATTTTTATGAATTGCAATCATAATTTAGGGGCAAAATTCAGATTTAGAACTTCTTTATTTATTATAATTGTTGGATAGATTGGCGATACATTGTATGATTGAAAGTCAAAATTTTGATTTCAGACATTAGAACTTTTAGCTGAGGTAGCTGTTTTGGAAGAAGAGGTTGTTAGGTTAGAAGAACAAGTTGTAAATTGTAGACAAGGGCTTTATCAAGAAGCTGTTAAATCGTCATCTCAATCCGAAGGAAATTCATCAACATCGACAACTTCTAGACATATACCAGTTACTACTAGTACCAGTACAATTTCTTCCAATTCAACCCAATTGGCAACTGACTCGGTTTCGGATCGAACCGTGAGTAGTGTTAATAGACCTACAAATGGAAAACGATCCTTGAAAAAGTTCCATCCTCATTCTGTCCAATCATTAGAAGATACTAGGGGTAAAGAGAATCATTCTTGCATTAACGCTACCAAGACAAAGAAAGAGCCAGGTCCAAGAATCAGAACCACGATAAAGAAAGCTCCAATGGTGAAGAATTTTGATCTTAAAAAATCACAGGTATGGTACTGAGCATCAATAATTTCTTATACAAAGCAATTCGATTTTAAATGTATATAGAGAATTTGAATAAAGGTTTTTTTTGAATTTCAGCTAGAATGTAGTATAGACCAAGATAAGGTAGAACATAAAATTCATGGGATTCAAGATGAAAGAATGTCAGAAGGGGAAAGCAATAGCCCGAACAAAATTTCGGAGGATATAGTAAAGTGTTTGTCGAGCATCTTTTTAAGAATGAACACACAGAGAAATAGAGGAATGGAGTCTAACAAAAATTGTGAAGAAATGGAATTTCGAGACCCTTATGGTATTTGTAGTACGGAGTTATGTAAAAGAGATATTGGGCCGTATAAACATCTTTGCGCAATTGAAGCTAGCTCGATGAATCCTTGTTGGAGAACTAACTCTATATTTCTAATCCAAAGACTAAAGTAAGTTTCTTTGAGGTTGCATTGTTAGGTTTCTCTTGATTGTACTATAATCTTTGAATAATACTTGGCATTTACTATGTCATTCGGGCATTTACTATGTTGTTCGGTTTTCAGGATTCTTCTCGGGAAACTAGCATTAGTTAATTTACAGGGACTTGATCATCAACAGAAGCTCGCTTTTTGGATCAATATCTATAATTCTTGTATGATGAACGTAAGTAGAAAAACTTTTCGACCACCATCAATAAAATTTCTACATTTTCCAGATGAATTTGAAACCCTTCTAATCTTTGTCAACTGAAAAAATATATTGATTTACTGGTATATGCTTCTTCAGGCCTTCTTAGAGCATGGGATACCCGACAGTCCGGAGATGATTGTTGCGTTGATGCAGAAGGTAAACATATACTTACTTACCGGGCTCTATACTTTCATATAGGTTGCTACCATCTCCTTGTGTTACTTTATTATTTAGCTAAAGCACCTCTTATTTTTCAGGCAACCTTAAATGTCAGCGGACAATCATTGAATGCGATGACCATCGAGCATTTCATTTTGAGGCTGCCTTATCATTTAAAATCGGTAAGCCATTGTTCATATCAATAATTTTTGCTTTCTAGCTACCTTGTTCGAGAGTTCAGAATATGAAAACGTATTGTTTTCATCAGACATATTCTAAAGGTACAATAAAAGAGGAAATGACTGCAAAAAGCCTATTTGGATTGGAGTGGTCTGAGCCTTTGGTTACATTTGCACTCTCATGTGGGAGCAGATCCTCTCCAGCTGTAAGTTTTCCTTCCCTAAATTTCCTATTCATTCAACTCATCTAAGAGCGACAATGTTAGTTTCCAAGGTATACTAAATTTTGCAATACCATCTCACCTTCAAGTATACTAAATTTTGCAATACCATCTTATCTGAAGGTGAGAGTATACACTGCTTCCCAAGTTGAAAATGATCTCGAAACAGCTAAGAAGGACTACTTGCAAGCAGCAGTTGGCATCTCTAAATTGCACAAATTGGCGATTCCAAAATTGTTGGATTGGTACTTGCTCGACTTTGCAAAGGATTTAGAATCATTACTGGATTGGATATGTCTGCAATTACCGACCGAGTTAAGGAAGGAAGCACTTAACTGTATTGAGAGGCGGCGAAAGGAACCTGTTTCACAATTGGTAGAAGTGATGCCCTATGAATTCAATTTCAGGTATCTTTTACAGCGGTAATATTACGATTTATCATAGTTAATCTCTAGTTTGTACAGACCATTTGGGTGGGGGGGGGGG